>NC_026159.1:5775625-5781302 GCF_000512975.1 Sesamum indicum | reverse complement strand
GCAGAATGATGATAAATAGGCAAAATATGGATGTTCTTTAACTAATGAAAGCCGGCATTGAATAGGCTACTCGGCCAATCTGATTCCCAGCCTGAAAGTTGCTGCAATTGCTGTAAAATGCAATAGTTTCTCTCATGAAAAGTTTCATAAAAGCGTGTGTGAAACGGGAAAATAGCACGAGCTGGAGTTCAAGAAATTACAGAGATGCAAGAAGAATCGAGGAACGCTTCTGGGATTGGCAAAGAAGAGGTTCCTGGTCGTGGTGGCAGCATTTGAGATCGATCCATTGCTATATCCACCCCGCAATTTGAGGGTCCTGGTTGCATCGGGTTATACTGCAAGCACGTTGAATTGGCGGCCTCAAATTGCGCTGCTGGTAAACTGGCTATATATGCCGGAATCTGCTCACATATTTATGAATAAGATCACAAGTTAGCCACAAGACTGAAAAGTAAAAACTCTTGCTAATATAGAGCATGTTTGAGGAAATTACCTCTTTTGCAAAGATGTTATCGATGCTGAAGTCGAGCCTCGGATTTACAGCAGCCAGTTTCATAGAAAGGAACTGTAAATTTACAGACAAGAATTGCAGGTACAGAATTAATAACTAGTGATTCAGGACAAGTAACAGTTCCAGAACAAGAATCTCAGGAACTATCATCGATACCTCGACTTGCTTTTGTAAGGATTGAACATAGTTAATGATTTCATCAAGCATTCCGGCTTTGCCTGTGACCTTATAACATCCTGGGACTAAATCTTGCAGACACTTCATCTTCTTGCTGATCTTTTCCCTCCTTGCCTGTTGTCCAAGAACAACACTTAGTTCATCATACAAAGTATTAATCAAACACATATTTTCTTATCCATTTCTAACTTATTCTACGGACAATTTCAAGATACATACTCTTTCTGCTAAGCTGTGGCTATCAGTCGCCTGGCCCCGTCTCGCCCTGACATGAATGTAATCAGGCTTCTGAACCTCAGAGACCTTGGAACAAGTGTTGGATGAATTTTCCCTTTCAGTTTTCATAGTAATCTCCGATTTCTCCTCTTCTGCCAGAACCCCTTTCTCCTTTCCATCCTCTTCGACATCAAACTGCATTCAACCACATAAAAACATTAAATTTAAAAAACACAATCTTTGGAAATCCCACATGATGTTTTTTCCAACACACAATTCCCAACCTCAGCTTTCCTTTTCTTGAGCGAACACGAGACGTTGTTGGCTTCTCTATTCGCCAAGCTACTGTTACATTGCTGATCAGATTTTGGAACCACTGCCTTCGTCCTGGACGAGTCATTACTGTTGGAAACAACCGAGAGCAAGTCGAAACAATCATTTTCTTGGTTGTGCCAACTCTGCTGTTGCTGCTGGTGGTAGAGGCGTTGGAGTTGCGCTCTTTGCCGTTCCAGCACGCTGAGGTCCATGTGATTGGCAGGAGAAGCTGACGACGATTGAGCAAAGCGTAGCATTAGCCTCTGGGGACCGTCGCGATTGAGAATGGTGTGTGAATGCGTGGAATGTGAGGGCGAAATGAGGTGAAGGGAATGGATTTATAAGGGGTGGGAAGCAGAGAGGATGGAGGGCGGGCGGGGAGAGAGAGAGGAGTGGGGGCTGAGAGGGGTGGAGAGTGGAGCCCAACGTCCATTGTGCCAGTGGTGCAACCACCATGTGAGATTGTCCGCTCAACCCTCAAGGGTAAATTCGGTAATTACTACGAGTTCTTTTATTAAATTCATGGGATAAAAGAATTTTTTTTTTTTTATATCATATCTCGTCAGTATAATATATATTTATTTGAATATTTCACATTTGGATACACATATAACTTTTTCTAAATTGATTTTAATTTTCGATACAAAATTATTGAATTAGCAAGAAACATCACGGGATACAGAATTAATGATATAGATACCATGTCTTGTCAGCATAATATAAATTCTATTATTGGTGTAATGTAAAGCAGATCATCTGATATTTTTGTACCTAATTTCATATTTATTTATTTTTTAATTCTCAATCCTAAAATTGTACACTCTAACTAGCTTAGGTGGCCAGAAGGGTAAATTTGGTAATTGCTAGGTATTTGTTATTAATGAACAAGAAGAAATGCGAGGTAGGAGAAATTCTTATCAACACAATTATGAATTCTATTATTGAAGTAACATAGTTCAAATTATTTGATATTTTCGTAACTTATATATATACAAAATTTTTTATTCCCACTTAAATTTTTCGACCCTAAAACTACACACTCTAACAAACTGGGGTACGTCGGCTCCTATTTAAAAAATTGGATATTTTTATATTTTTAATTTCGAGTGAAAATTAATAATGTAACACAGTGGGGACGTTTGTATAAACTTTTTATATTGAATAGAGCGTAGTTGTAATTACAACTATAATTTTAATAAATATTTATGTATTTGGATCCAATTTCAAGAACTGTCAGTATAATACGTTATAAGATGAAGAATAGAGGTGGGGTATGTGTAATATCAAAGTAGACAACTTCTCTAAGAAACAAAATAAAACAAAGGGGATAGCAGAAAATCACATGGCATGTTGTGTTTGAGATGATGAACAACACAAAGTGAATGATTTAGACTAACATATAGTTGGGAATTGGGATAAAGCAAACAAACAAGATAAGTGTTCTACTCTGGCCCCTCAATTTGCTTATAAATATGACTTATCCAAGAATTATTATTTATTTGGGTCAGTTATATTCATAATTTTTTATATTCGATCTAATTATATAAATATTTTTTGGCTGTTGTAAAATTACAAGTACAACCCTATTCAATTAAATATAGATAATAAAAATTTAAGTTATGCACATGTACCGAATGTGTTTCAGTTACTGATTTTTATATAAATGAGAGAAGAAGAAATATGTAGTAGAAGGGGGGGGTGAAAAAAATACAAAAAAGATGAATAAAAAAGGTACTTAAAATTACCATATCGACGCCCAACCAAAAGGTACTTAAATCCATATTTATCTCAAATGAATAAATCCAAAATTTTAAAGAAACTAAAAATTTATTTATTTTATTTCAATATTACCTAAATTCCTAGTTGAAAAATATAAAAAAAAATGATATATTTATTTCCTCTAATATTTGTTTCTTGTTGAATTTCCTTTTGCTTTTTCTTTTTGTTGTGGGTAATAATGATGCTTTACTACTTTGTGAAAAAAACCCTAGTTAGATTTTATTATTATTATTTTTTTAAAAAAAAAAACTACAAAAGGAATTGGAAAGTGCATACATAAAAAGGAACCTAGATTGTGCTATTACAATAGAGAAAAGCCCTAAATTTGGTACATACAAGAAAGTAGAGATGCCTATTATGAAAAGCAACTTACATAGGTACAACTACATTAAACCCCCATAATTCATATCAAATTGACAATATTGACTTGTACAACATACTACTATTTATTACCTTATTCATGTCAAAATATGGATTTGATGATTCACTTTTTGAAGAATAAATATGACAATACAATGCCCATTTTCTTTCTTTCTTTCTTTTTTTTTTTTTAGAGGATTAGCGTTATCTCGATTATTTTTAGGGTTGATTAGTTCGATTAATCGAGTTGAACTTTCGGTTCAGTTTGATTCTTTGAATTAAAAAACCAAAATCGAATCGAGAAACTTTGGTTCGGATTCAGTTATAATCGTTTTTTTATTATTATTATTGTTAAGTGAAAAAATTCGATATATTGAAAAATATATATATATATATATATATATCTCACTGCCGTGTGTGTGTGTGTGTGTGAGAGAGAGAGAGAGAGAGAGAGTTCTTATTTCAATAGTCAATGATTTATGACTCAGTTGCATCAATTCTCACATTACATATTTTCTTTTCTATTTCTAAGGTTAATTTAGTATATTACTTGATTTTTTTATTTATTTAATATAATTTAGTAAATTACTTGATTGATTTATTTATTTAATAAATATATAGATAACTAATACATTTATTTATATATATTAAAGAAATACTTATATATTAGCTATGTATATTTATTTAATTAATAAATATAGAGATAACTAGAATCCATATGCATTATATTAAATATTTATTTACAAAAAATATGAAAATGTACTAAATTATTGATTAAGCTTATTTTTAGATAATATAAACTAAAAATATCATATTTTAATATCATTAAAAGTAAAATATGAGATATTGACTAATAACTCTAATGTATAGTGAATGAATGTATTTTGTCGTGATAAATTGAATTATAATGATAAAATTCATATGCATTATATTAAATATTTATTTACAAAAAAATTATTAAAATATACGAAATTGTTGATTAAGTTTATTATTAGATAATATAAACTAAAATATTATATTTTAAATACTTGAAGAATGAAGAATTAAAGATTGAGGAACAAATTAGAAGAAGAGAGAGAGGACAAAAAGTAAAGTTAAAAGTAAAATATATAATATATAATATATTATGATATAATTAATAAAATTAAAATATATAAAAAATTCGACTTTTTGATTGGTTCGGATACCGAACGAGGAAAAAAAACAACTCAAAAAAATTATTATTATTTTTTTAAAATCGAACCGAAATTTCGATCTGGTTCGATTTCGGCCAGTTAACAAATTCTGCAAAGTCCTAATTATTTTCAATTAAAGAACTTATTCATTATTAAAAAAATAAATAGGATAAATTACAACTATCTTCCATAAGGTTTGACTTAATTATAAATACCTACTTGTTTTGAAAAATTACAAATAAACTAATCAAATAAAAAATGCAGTCCTTAGATGGTGAAGTGGACATTACTACTTTGCTCTTATTGATTTTTTTTTAAATAGTAAGAAATTATCTGAAAAAATAAATAAAAAGATTGAGGGTGGGTAAAATAAATAATTCATAGAAAATATTTGCTGAAAAAATATATAAAAAGATTGAGGGTGGGTAAAATAAATAATTCATAGAAAATATTTGTTCATAAAAATATTTTAAAAAATTATAAAATTATAATTTATAATTCAAAAATGATATTTTGATCAGTTCATCATAAAAATTAAATAAAAACTGACGGAGGCTAACAGAATGGCTCATTGTGAGACGAACTTTAAAATTAGGGGATATATTTTGGTTTCTAAAAGAAAATTAAAGTATTTATATGCCAAACCTCATGAAAAAATAATTGTAGTTTATCCTTTGTATATATATAAAATGGTTAAATGGAATATAACTCTGTAAAATATGTGAAATGAACAAATACCCACCTATGAAAAAAGAAATAGCAAATTATCCCCTATATTTCAAAAAATGACGCAAAAGTGTTCAAGAATTACGTAATAAAATATCATATTTATAAACTAGCTAGTAATTGGGTCCAAAAAAGGTGTCTAAATAAATTAATAACGAAGAATCGAATATGTTAGTTTCAATAACGACCATTAATTATTACACAAGTAATCATTAACGTACTTGACTCATTTTATTCGTATCCTTAATTATGTCCATATACTTAATATTTAATTCATATATATATATAGTAAAAATAGAAAACATGGGCTGTACAATTCATTAATTAATAAATAAATAATAGAGTATAGAAAAGTAAATAATTGTGGAATAATTTGAGAGGTATAGTAGGAAATAGGGATGCATCAAAAAGTAAAAAG
>NC_026159.1:5765143-5775562 GCF_000512975.1 Sesamum indicum | reverse complement strand
GATGCTTGGATTTTGAGGTCCCACCATCTCCCCCTAAAACAATTTTTCATATTATCATGCCCCAAAAATAATAATAATAATAAACAAGAATTATTTGGGGAATATTATATATATACATATATTTATATGAATATTATTTAAAAAAAAGGTATTATAGATATAAAATGACGGTTTTCGTATTTTTGCACTATTTTTTTTTGTATTTTCAAAATTATCAGAGTTATTTAATTTTTCAAATTTTACACTAATTTAATAGTCCAATTAATTTTTTATTTTTATATATAATATATTTTAAAAAATAAAAAAAAATTATTTATTATATACCAATAGCAACGATTATATATCCCCACTAATGTGTGTGTAGTATATATATATATGTATACCTAAATATACCCCCATTAAATTGTGAGTAACAGATAGACCATGTATGGGCCCATAGGAGGCAGAAGAATGAGATTTGAAACAAGTCTTCTTCACCTTCAGATGGGCTCCCCCCCCCCCTTTGTTTTTTTTTTTTTTTAATTGGTTATTTATCCATATTTATAGATAAGAATGTGGTTGGATCAATCTTGTAGTCTGTTAATGAGATGGATGGTGACTGAGTTCACCGACTCATCGACTGATAAAGTAATAGAGGAAACAAAAGAGTTTGAATTAGGATGCAAGTCTGTATGATTCTATCATAAGATATTGGACACCTTGACTTGAAAAAATGCATCATCTGATACATTTTTTTAGTGAAAGGAAAATAAAATTTGAGTAGATCAGTGAAAAGACTCCAAAAATTCAGAGTGTGGACATTGAAGAGAAAACTAGTTGAGTTGTCTTCTCCTAACGGATGAAGATCGTTGGATCGGAGTGGAGAGGAGATTAGATTCGTTCGAGGCACAATGCATATCCAAATCGAAGATCTTTTTATAATTCAAAATGTACACAAGATCAATAAGTTGTTGGTATTAAATGTCGCTGAATTTTATTATAATCGTGAAATATTTGATTTGAATTATATCTACTAATTAAAAAATGAGTTGATCACTGCAACTCCATTGAAGAGCAAAATGGAAGAAAGGATGTGTTTGGTTGATTGATGAAGAAGAGATGATACTACAGACCTAACAGTTGATCACATCAAGTTTGTCCAACCCCACTACACATTGTTTTGGCCAAATATCTTTTTATAATTCAAAATGTACACAAGATCAATAAGTTGTTGGTATTAAATGTCGCTGAATTTTATTATAATCGTGAAATATTTGATTTGAATTATATCTACTAATTAAAAAATGAGTTGATCACTGCAACTCCATTGAAGAGCAAAATGGAAGAAAGGATGTGTTTGGTTGATTGATGAAGAAGAGATGATACTACAGACCTAACAGTTGATCACATCAAGTTTGTCCAACCCCACTACACATTGTTTTGGCCAAATGCAACCACTAGCATGTTGATTTTCCTTTTGATTGTTTTCATGACTAAGCCATATATTTGGTCCCCCCCACCCCACCACTTGTCTTTTTTTGTTTCAAGTTTAGGTCTTAATTATGCTCATTTGATTGTGATCTTTGGGGAAAGCATCAAAAGTGAGATATATTTTAAGATCTTTATAATTGGATGATTTGATCATAATCATTGAATAATTAATTAATTATTTAGGTAGAAATGAGATAAAAAATAATATATATATATATATATTTGTAATTTAATATGTAATTAAATTTGTATTCTCTTTACACGACTGGAAAGTTCAGAGGAATTGTTTTGCGCGTAATGATTTTTCATTTAATTTTATTTATTACGAACTCTGAAATATTACAGTATTTTTTCACAATTAATTTTCTTTTTTTTCAAATTGTTGTGTAGATGTCGTCGCCTTACTCTTAGTTTACGTAGAAAAGTTTCATCTTATTACGATTATCCATATTCATAATTTCTCATCGTTGCAAAAAAATATATTAAAATTTTTATTTATCTTCAAAAATAGTTTACTAAACTTTGTTTTCGAGAAGTCACCATTTTCATTACCGTCCTATCTAAATTATTTTCTAATCAGTTATAACACGTTTTATTTATATTTGGGTAAATAACTCTCACGAAGTTTGTCGTAATTACAAATACCAACTCGTTGTTTGAAAAATTACAAATACCTCTCAAAACTAAGGATAGTATAACAACTACCCCTTCGTAACAACCCATTGTAAAGAGGTATTAATTTATTAGATAGTCGTTAATTCTAAAAAGTATCTAGTTTTTATATTCAAACAAGAAGAGTATTTATAATTATGACAAATCTCAAGAAAATCCGTTATAATTTACCTTTTATAGTTGGCATAGAGGGCTGGAAATTCTGTAGCAATGTGAGGATGACAGATGTATATATAGATAGTGTTGTAAATTATTGGTTCAAACAGCTAAATATGGGATACTTATTGAATTTAAGATTGTAAGTTGGTAAGAAAAATGAATGAAAGAGAGATGGTGAGCACTGAGCAGAAACAACTGGAAAAACCAACTTATTTCTGCCTCTTCTCTTACATCCCAAGGGGGGATGAATCTACAAGGTATCTTGCAGGGATGGTATTGGTAGGCCCTAATCTGCAGCCGTTTTCTCATCCTTTCAACATTATGATCTCCGAGTCAGTGCCTCAGATGTAAATGCACCACATGAATTTTGTGCATTCTTGTTTTTTTTTTTTTTTTTTTCAAGTTTTACACACATTTCACATTTTTAAGGTTAATTTCATGGTAAGTAAAAATACTGATCAACTATTACAATAATTTCCAACCACACGACAACGTCACGGGATCGTTGTCATAAGTAGACGACTGTGGGCACTGCCGTGTTGGTCGCAAAGCTATTTCACAATTTTTTATCCCACAATTTTCAACCATTCACATTTGGCACCAAACTTTGCTAGTAATATTCAAACTCATCTCTCCAAATCCGCATTAATACCACTTTGATGAGCTTTGCTTTGTTGTTCCCATTCATAGGTACATTGAATGTGTTTGTCGTTTCACTCACTCATCATGATCGGAACATACTTTGATATTTAAGTTCGATGGATCGATTTATCAGTATGATAGTCGTGTAATAAATACAATCAATTGAATGTACCTAGTAAATTAAGGAGCATTGGGGTTTTTATAACTTTGGTCCACTTGAATCGATCACATTAATATATATGACGTGGAATGTTGTACACCATAGATTGATAACAGATCGAATGACTGAAAAATTAGTAAACCCATCGGGCGAGTCAAAGCAAGTCAGACATATCATAATTTTTTCGTTTGTGTGAGCGTCGGGTCATTTCACTATGGTTCCCACATCATAATTAAACCTCAAAAATAAGATTTATAAAGGTTAAAAGAATAATCAGAAAACATAAATTTAAAAAAAATAATATTCATGATTTAGGGTATTTATTTATAGGAGGGGAATTTTAGAGTATTGGCCGCGGGTATTATCGTCTAGTTTGGTTACACAAATCACTATGTTTTTGCGTAATTATATAAATCATTCATGACAGTTAAAAAATAGGAATAATTTGTGTGATAATGACGTTTTTTGGGGTGTGCGTGTAATTTTTCAAAAAAATAGGATGATTTTCTGTACATAATGTTGGCGTTTGTGATGGATAAATGTTTGATTATATAAAAAATATGAATAATTTTTATAAACAGATCGCGTGTGATTTTACTGAATGAAACTATTAAACTTTCACTCCAAAATTAGCTGCAAATTTTGCTTTCTATCACTTCAATTAGGTCCCATTAATAGAAATTAAGGTAAATTAGATCAATGTTTCTTAAAATTATGTTTAATTATGTAAATATTTTTATTTTTTAAAAAATTATAAATACATAGTTCAAAAAAATTATAATTATCATTATAAGTATACTCCTGATTCAAGGATAAAATTTTACAAATACAGCCCTAAAGTAAACATCTACACCCTTTAAAAAATGTATTAATAATTTTAAAAAAATAAAAAAATATTTATATAATTAGACCTAATTTCATAAACACATAAATAATTTTACCCCTCAAATTATCAAATCTTGACAATCTTTGACCACTTTTTCTAGTGATTTTGTATTTTAAAAAGGAAAAAAACAAAGTGAGATAAATCAATTCAGTGCAGTGTGTGATTAATTTTTCAGACATGATTTGGAGCAATCACAAAGTGGAAAGCAGGAGTGTTTGGAGCAGGGAATGATGTGATTTTTGTAAGATTATGACCTTGACAACCAATTTATTGCGGCTAAGACAGTCTTGTCATCAGCTGATAAATAATATTTTGCTCAGATCATGAAAAAATTTTCAATTACAAAATTTTGGATTTTTCTACCACCATATTTATAAATTTGAACATTTTTATTAGCGTTTTTTAAAGAGTTTTTTTTTTTTTTTATTTAGAATTATTCGTTCTGTCGAGTTATGTAATGATATTATTAATCGTTCTTTTGTTTTTTTAATAATAACAACGATTGATTACATCATTTAATACATTGAATTATCGATCGACTAATCATCAAAAACTGATCTTTGTGGGACAGTATAAGAAGAGTAGTTTATCGGAGGATGGTGCTTTCTGAAGAGTGTAATTCGCGAATTAAAATAATAATAAATAAATAAATAAAATGCAACAAAGCCCAAACTTGTTGTCATTAACAGTCTTCTGGGCCTGGTTATTGGGCTATAGAAAGTAAATTCTTGAACTGGATAGTGAATCGGTGTTATTGGCCCAAATATTTCAACTATGGGCCCAGAAAAAGAGACAAACTCCCAACTTTGAATCCATAAATTTAAATTAGTCATAAGTTGGTGGATACTTTTAGTCATATAATTTCAGAGGTGATATTTTCTGCACTGATTAGTTTTCGTAATTTAATTTTATAATCTTGGCATTTAATTATTTTGATTGAAAAATTGTATGTAATTTAAATTGTAATTTTAATCCTGTAAATCAAACGTACAGGGTCAAAAGCGTCAACCCTCCTTAAGTTACAACATTAAAATTATAATTTAATTTGATCATTTGCAAGCAACATGCAATTTTCTAGAAAAATTATCCTAAAAAGACTAAAATTGATAAAATTTTAGGACTGAATTGCAAAAATTCAATTCATGTATGATGAAAAATACCAAATCACAAGTCATAGGACTAAAACTACAATTTTTTTAATTAAAATCAAAGGGTTCATGGGTATTAAACCATATGTTTGGTTTTGTCTAGAATTGTAAATGATTCAAGTTGAACACATCATTATTTCTAATTTATATGAATTATTATCGAGCTTGAAAATTTTCATTTAAATTTAGTTTGAATATTAATCTAATTGAGCTGAAACAAGTTTTTATTGAATCAAATATAAATCGAATTCGAGTAATTTGACCCTTTTAAATATATTTTTTTATTTTTGCACTAATCGAATCAAATTCGAGACGATCGAGTAATTTAATTTATTTTCTAATCATATTTTTGTGTTTGGATTGATTTGACATGAAATGCTTGGAAAATAAAGCTTTCTTTCAATACCAAAAAAATAAATAAATAAATAAAATCCAAAACCTCTTCCAACATAATATCAAACACCCACCACATCTATCAGTATATATTAATTTTTTATTTTATTTTTTTAAAGAATGTATAAAATAAGAAAATAAAATATTTGGGATATTTTAAGTTCTTAAACAAAACAAGTCTAACCCATCTTTTCTATAAAATCATTTACGTTATTTAATTTTAATATTTAAAAAGACCAAAACACCCTTGTTATTTTATTAGTATTCACTTTTATCCTTCATATAGTTGGTATTTTTCTTTGCAGCCCCAAACAGACGTCTTTTTTTCTCGTCATTATTACAATGTCAAATTATTATTATTGCAGATAAAAAATTTATTTTTAAAATAAAATTTAATGTTTTTAAACTTTTAAAACACCTACAGAAACTTATAAAATATTTGGAATAAGTTCATCAAAACATCCCTTTTGTTCGTGTTGTTTAATGTATTAAAGATGAATTAAGCCCACAAGAAATGGCATGTCTTTCATCTTCAAAAGTTAAAACACTTGTTCAATTTTTGCACATTACGATGTTTGTGTCTCTTTTAAAGATGTTGACTTGCTTTTTTGGCAAATGATATTGCAAATATTAAAACACCAACAAAGAAAGAAAAAAAAAAAAACTCAAATCAGATATTTTATTTTAATTCGTCTTACACCACGCATTCCATTTAACATATATATGCCACGTTCATTAATTTCAAGCTATCCCTAAAAAAGTCGAAATAGGCACAAAAATCGCTTTTTAAACTAAAGAAAATGTCTAGAAGACACCTTAACATCTATATTATTATTAAGAAAACACGAAGTGGCGATTTTGGCACTGGTATATTAATTTTTTGTGCTTAAAAAGAATATCTTTCAATTGATAAAATAATTAATTTATTTAACTTCCCAAGTTTTATTTAGAAAAAAGAAAAAGAAAAAGAATGTCTTGTTGTATTTTTAATCGTACAATTTACGACTGATTTTCATTTTTGAATCTATTTTGTTCTCCTTTACTAATTATAAAAGCTCAAAGGTTCAGCTAGCATATTTAAACACTTTATGGCCCATATAAAATTAAGTGTTAATTGAATATTTAAACCCTTATAGCCCATATAAAATGAAAGCGGAATAGACATTACCTACAAGATAATATAAAAATCAATCACAAATTATGCGGACTAGACCCTTCTTCTTCAAAATATTAAGGTGCCCCCAAATTCGGAGAGTTTTTGTGCCTATTTCGAACTTTACAGCAGGGTAATATAGATTTAACCCAATGTGAGACATATACGATTGATACAGACTGTATCTTTTAAAGAAAGATTTTATGCACGTAACGTGTATATACGACATAAAATACAAGATGAATCAGTACAGTGAAAAAGAAGATTTGAACCAAACAGAAAAAGACATAGGGAGAAAAGGCAAAGTAGTAAGCATGTTTGAAATGTATTATTCTGTGGTGTCAGGTGGTGAGAGTAAATTCCAAACAACTTTTTTCCCACCTTTCTCAGAAAATATGTTATCATATCTCATTTGAGTGATTCAAACCACAAACCAGCTATCACCTTCACCCCCCCTTCTCTTTCTCTGCTACACAAAAACAGCTTTCAATCTGATCATTAGGTTCCCACAGTACTTCTATCTGCTTATCTCCAGGAACCAAATCTTGCATGTATCCTTCACTCTACTTAGTTTCTACGCCTCCCGCCCGGCCCAGAACTAGTCTCGGCCACTAGTGCTTTTTCCTTGGATATTCCTCAACCAAGCACATTATCAAAAGAAGCACATTCGTTTGGCGTCTTCTTTGATCAGGTGGTAATAGAGTGTCCGTGGTTAACGGACGTATGTGGAGTGCAAACGAGACAGAAATAGCGTTTAGCTGCAAGAGATTAGGTGTTAGATCTTAGACGTACTTGAACGCATCGAATAGAAATGATTATGTATGATGCACTTGTCAAAAAGGTCTATGTGTTATGCCCTCTTGCACAGGAATATGTGACATGATAAAAGTTCCAGCTATCAGAAGATTCATGCAACTTTAAGGGACCACCACAAGAGCAGAATCATATGTTTTTCCTGAGTCTCTGTCAACAAATGAGTGCATGCTGACCATAGTCCGGCCTAATTCTTCCCTCAAACCTAAAGACTCTGCGTTACACGGGCTCGTTTAAATTCAGGCTCAATGAACACATTTCTAATACTTCCATGTAAACATGTGGAAAAGCAAAGAGGAAAATCAAACACAAGAACGCACAATTAGAAGTGGTTCGGATGATTGCTTCTATGTTCATGGAAGCTCAAGTTTCTCTTATTAGGGTAGGATATTCGTACAATTAGAATAAATGGTCAGCCATCAAGTATATATAACTAGGGGCACTATAGAATATCGCAAAATCATAATTGCTCCAAGTCAATGAAGTTTATGCTAAAAAAAATTGCTTCTATAAAGAGTTGGATCCAGCTCCACAAAAGAAAGTATAATGTTGCGTTAGGCTCCACACTCCAACAGTCTCCCGGTTCACAATTTGAGATCTTTATCATAAGTACTTGAGAAAAGTTATTTTCACTGTCTATGGAATCCCAGCAATAAAGAACTGACCAAAAGCCATTGCCACTAGAAAAGGGTTAGCGCGTAAAAGTTACTTTACTCAACAAGCAAACGATGTACCTGGATTAGCCAAGATACGGGGTACATCAACTTGAAGAATGAAGCAAATATTCCTAGCAACCACAGAATTTTCAATAAGAAATGACATCCAGTTGAAGGAATAATAGCAAATGGCCATATTACGACAATTGAACCAACGTGAACCATCAGATGCAAGATCTTTCACATGTATTGTACGATTCGTACAAATATAATGAGCATATACTAGTATTGAGCTGACGTAGCTGATCTTGGACTTATGCTTTCTGGACCAAGCATTTTATAACTGAATGCTTCCAAATAAGAACTTAAAGATGGTTAGCACAGATTATTGTGGCCTGTCTCCCTGCTTCATATGACATATATCATGAATTTTGATGAAAAACAGCAGAAAACTGTATCAGCTCTTGTGTGCATTCTTTGGCTCGGAGATCAATTCTCTTGGTTCAACATTCTTGCTTTAATTTTTTCAGAAAAATATGGGGTTTAACAGACTTCTAGTTCAAAATTTTTACGAAGTAGTGATAAATATCCATTTAGGTTCCTACTTGACAAATGATGCTTTAAGTTGTCCCTACCAGAAATAAAGACTTATAATTGTCATAATTCAAACTCAAAGATTTCCAAGAAACTTATGTGTTCAGAGAGACCGGTCAGAGAATCTACAACTTTTTACCCCAAAATCTCTGGGATGTGAAATGATGAGATACGCATTCTTCTTCTTTTCTGTCTGCAGTCGTACGATATTCCACTCACAGTCATCAAACTCACAATATGAATTTGTGAAATCTTCATTTGAAGTAACGCTCATCTAAAAATCTGAACACTGATTAGTAAGAGAAGAAGAGCAAACACTTGGTTTTACCGTCGAGAAAACTGTACTACGAAATTTAATGTGGCAACTCCATGTTTCTATTGATAATACTGACCAAGCTTTAGATTCAAGGACTGGTTAGCCTGACTTTTTCTCCAGAATGAGCTAATAAGGCCCTGCGTTCATTTTCTCACACAACGGATGAGTATTTAGACACAGGTGGTAAGTTAGATCACTAAGTCATCCTCTTGAACCAATTTCCTTAACAAGGCTGAAAAGTTCCATCAACGAGACTGATGAAGTACTCCATGTGGCGTTCAATTAGCATGATAAAAACATATTTCAAGAGGAAATTTATAATGACAATGACAACAGACGAATGTCCAAAAATACTGATTCGCCTCCTTCATTCATATGCTCCACTTCATGTGTGGTATTTAACACTGAAGAGTCACTCCGTATACTGTCCTTTCAAAAGATATATTCCCCAACTGGCAGAACCCCACCACTTTTCTTCCTATTTATAAGGAGCTATAAGGAAAACATGCACCATACCGTCAATCCCTTAGCTTCTAGTTATCTTCGTTGTCTGCTTTACATCGTCCTTTTGCCCTTTCTTTTACTTGTTTCTTGCCATCTTTTGTTTCACTTACGTTCTACTATCTTCTTGTTTAAAGCCAGACTTCGGATTCATTCTCCTGAAGACAAATTTACCAACTGTTTTTTGTTGAAATATTGGTATCACAATGGCATCAAATTCCCTGTCTTCTTCTTCGAACAGCTCCAGTTCCTCCTGGACGCCAAAACAGAACAAACAATTTGAGAAGGCTCTAGCAGTCTATGATAAGGATACCCCGGACCGCTGGCAAAACATTGCCAGGGCTGTGGGTGGAAAATCTGCTGAGGAAGTTAAAAGGCACTATGAGATTCTTGTCGAGGACCTCAAGCACATCGAGTCTGGTAATTACCCGTTCCCAAACTACAGAACAAATGGGAACAGCCGCTAATTAAGATGGCAGACGGAACCGGAGGTAGTGCATTCAAACTTCCTTAACCTCTTTCTTTTCAATTAACAAACACATTTTCTTATCCAAGTCAGAGCAATTTATTAAACCGATAAATATCCAGAGTTTCGATTTCTCCACTACTTATCATATACTTAAAAATCCACCCTTCTAGCCACACTCCAGTCAACTTCTTATCCTGTCCCAAAGTCCCAAGAGCGCCCATATGAGATCTGAACCCACTCCCTTTGTGTGGATAACATTCCAATGGCCATATGCTCACTAAAATCCTGCTCCAAATAATTCCATGTGAGATTAACTGGCCGCTTGTTCTCAGATATCAATGTAGATACTCTGGCAGACCTGAACTCAATATTCTACTCCCTCTTCTA
>NC_026159.1:5758687-5765133 GCF_000512975.1 Sesamum indicum | reverse complement strand
TTTTGTACCTATAAATTATTGTCTTTCTATGGACTTTGTGTCCTTTAGCTAAACTTTTGGCCATTGCTACAGCAGAGTTCTTGGAATCAACCTTGACATTACACAAACACCTTCTTTCTTCATCTCTTTCCTAAATGCTTACGTCGTATATGGCACATAATTTTAATGAATTTTACCATATTTTTTACTTTCTAACACTCAATTCACTGTCCCATTCGTTTCTTGCAGGCTAATCAAGTACAAGAGACTGCATTGAAGACTTCCAACCCACTTACTACAATTGAATCTACAAAATCGTTGAGAAGTGTATCATCATAGCAACTGGAAGTCTCAAATTTAAGCTACATCCTTAATGTTGTAATCGCACATTGCCCCCATGTGGCCTATAATCTACCCAGCTTTAGTTTTTTCCTTTTCTCAGTACTGAAATCACGATGTAATATCAGTTGACTCGATATATGATTTATCTGCTTATCCAGGAAACTTCTTCATCTACTTACACCCAAATCTTGATATTAAACACTTTTAGCAGCTTTAGTTAATGGAGCAAAATATCCTAAAAAAACCCATCATCACTTCAAGGCATTGTAATCACAAAAGCTTTACTGCGCCATTCCAAGTGAAGAGATCTCCAAGACAACCTGAACCCCATGAAAACAAAGATTGCATAAAGAAGAAATTTGCAGACAAACGAATAATGGTTTCGTGGGCTGACCTCAAATAGAACCGGATGATCAGGAAAAGTGCGATAAACATATCGAGCATGAATGCTTTCGCATTTTTCAATCTTGCTATTTGCATCTTTGATCTTTGTATCTGCACCAAATAGCATTGGAGTCGAACAATCCCATTGAAGTAATCGTAGCAAGTTGAAGATATTGTTACTCCACTTTTTTCTTCTTTGTTTTCAAAAATTTGATCTTCTTTTTTTGTCCATCATCGTTACGAAATTTATTGTACGACCGTAGTAGTAAATTATTCCCGTAAACCCTACGAGATTTTTGTCCATGCATGTCAGGATTGTGTGCAATAACCAATTATACGCGGCTTTTTCACGTGGCGTTTCCAAAAGAACAACAAAAGTTTCGATTATGTGGTGAGGGTGTGTACACAACGAATCGGGTGTTGGGAAATTATGTGGTCTCTTATCTCTCATAACTCAATGAATTATTCAATAAATTTTTTATATTCATAAAATACTAATATGCATTATATTTCTAACTATTTTTTACTTGTGCAAAAACAATAAGAAATTGGATCAACGAGAAAATAATAATTTAATTTATGAAAAATTCTTCACTTTAGTTCGAGACATTTCATCTGTCTTTTGTTTTCTATGGATTTTTTTTTTTTTTTTTTGTAAGAACGACTGTTTTATAGAAATTATATTGTTTGAAGTTGTTATTAATGTGTACTGATCTTTCTGATCAAATTTAAAAAATAGAGATAATTTTTAATCTCAATTTAATAAAATTATGTGTGTGGGAATTGCATGCCATCGTTATAGGTAAATATAAAATTAAACTATTTTTAAGTACCTAAGGTATATTTTAATGTATTTTAAATTTCATTTCAAAGTAAAACACTTCACTTACTATTCGAATATTGGAATGACTTTAAAAAGAAAATTACTAGAAACTTTTTGCTGCTTTAGGACTTACTCCTCCAGCAAGAAATGTTAAGATTTGTGGGAATTACGAAAATATCCTCGGCCTTATCTACGTGTTAACTTGTTATTGGGTAGCTCTCGACCGATCTTTCAAGCCCTAATTGTTCTGAGAGGACAAAGGGTTTAAGAAATCTGTTTCATGGCGCCACTGCCTTAAACCCTTCTCCTCCGTTTCGACCTCACCCTAATTTTTCCAAGTTTAATTCGATTTGGCTGCTTCAGATTGGGGTCTGTAATGGCGGCTTCCAGGCTCTCGTCGCTGGCGGCAGCGGCGGTCATTGCGGCGTCTTATTCCGCCACCGCCAACCGCGCTTACGCAGACGCGCCGTTCCGGTTTTCTCCGTTTTCTTCTGCACCTTCTGCCTCGGCTCCACCCGAGCCTCCGCCTGCGGACACTCCAGGTTCGGATACTCGACCCGCCGTCGAGGTCTCCAAAGGCGGGTTTGACCCTGAGTCTCTGGAGAGGGGCGCCAAGGCTCTTAGAGAAATTAATAAATCTCCGCATGCGAAACAGGTGGTTTTATTTTTCAGGAAGGTCGTTATTTTTTTAAAATAAAAAAATTGGCTTTCGGTTGACAATTTTATGTTTCTTCTTTGGTGAAGGTTTTTGAGGTGATGAGGAAGCAGGAGCAATCACGGCTGGCAGAGTTGGATGCGGAGAAGGCTAATTTTGAAGCTATTCAAGCTCATGCAGATATTGTGAGTGGTTCATTTTTTTTTAAATCCTATATGTCCTTTTCATTGGTTGAATTAAGCATTGATTGTGGCTTATGAATTTATTGTTTCCTGTTTTATGGAGAATTACTTCCCTGAGGGGGCTGCATATGTTTAAGAACTCAGAATTGTGATTTAGTATTATACTCTATGAACACTTAATTTAAAAAACTTAAAAGCGATTGTATATGAATCTGAAAGAAATTTGCTAGCTTTTCATGTGGCATTGGAAACAAGCATGCAATAGCACTTCCTGCAAATCAAAGGTTAAAAAGAAAAAGAAGGAAAACAGTAATGTTGCTAAACAAATTCCCCTGTGTTTTTTCCTTTGAGACAATTGAATTGGTAGATCCAAATTTATCCTGGCATGTCTATTTTGTTATGTTAGTAATTCTACTCGAGAAGAGAGACATTGCATTGTACTGTTTTCCTAAGTGTAATAATGGCTTTTTGTTTTTTGAGTGAAGCACCTCTATGGGTTTTTGTCAATCCTAATCAGTGTTGCTTGCTTTGACATATCTGTTGCTATAAGTTTCTATAATAATGCTTGATATAGATTAGTTTACTTTTGTTGAAGATTAGTTTCATCCAGCCAAATTCCTACAGTCCTTGAAGGTATTCATTCACAAGCCTCGCCATAAAGAGATTTTCTCATTATATACGACTACTTATTCATGGTTGTAGGGTTTCTTTCAACTTCTCTAATCAAATAAGTTGAACATGAGGTCATGTTAGAACTCATTTCTGTGATATAACAAGCACGTGTGCCTTTGGTAGTGAAGCATCGTGGAATCTGACGGAATTTGTCAGATTTTGGAGCTGAATTTGTTCGTTTATTACCTAACTGTCGAATTTTAATCTATATAAGGCTTGTATTTGCAGGAAAAACAACGAAAGTGGGCAGAAGACCAGAGGAATCTATATCAGCAACAGGCTCAAGCAAAGGCACAAATTTTGAGATATGAAGATGAACTGGCTCGTAAAAGAATGCAGGTATAAGCAGTCACTTATCTTGTTCAGTGATGCTTCTTAATTTAGTGAGTAGAACGTGATTCAGAATTCTTTAATTGCAAAGAGCATTTTAGTCAATTCTTTGACTTGCACAATGTCTGTGGCCGTTAATCTTGTTGTTACTGTTCTTCTGAGTTAAGTAGAAATATAGAACATGAGGACAGTGGGTCAATGGAGCTCAGTTCCAGCTGTATTAGTTACACAAGTGTAATTGATTATCTGCCATGAATTCAGACAGACCATGAAGCCCAGAGACGACATAATGCTGAATTGGTTCAAATGCAAGAGGAGTCATCCATAAGAAAAGAACAGGCAAGACGAGCTACTGAAGAACAGATACAAGCTCAGCAACGACAGACAGAGAAAGAGAGAGCTGAAATAGAACGAGAAACAATAAGAGTGAAGGCTATGGCTGAAGCAGAAGGACGGGCTCATGAAGCAAAATTAACTGAGGAGCATAATAGAAGGATGCTTCTTGAGCGGATAAATGGTGAAAGAGAGAAGTGGCTTGCTGCAATAAATACGACTTTCAGTCATATTGAAGGTTTCTATCTACCTAATGTTCTGCATGCTCCATATTGAAGTGTTGAGTTTGCAGTTTGGTCCTAGTAGCTTTCCTTTTATGAATATTCAACATCACTCATGCTGCACCTATTGGAACAGCGCCTGAACTTCCTCTTTAACTCGAAACCTAGTTTTTTGCCAAAAAGTTAGTTGGTTGCCTGCTGTCAACTCGATATTTTTATTAGGTTTAGTTATTAGTGCATTATTCTGGTTTCAATTAAAGCATTTGGGCGTTTCCTTTTTCTGTCGATATGCAATAATCGTAGAGTTGCCCAAGTTATCATTAGCCAATCCTATGCTGAATCTGCCAAAGTAGGAATGTATTAGCTGGAATCAGGAATTGCATGAATCGACGACCTGATATAAGTAAGTTTCGAATGTAATATTGATTGATAGTTTGTGCAAGGGAATGTTCTGATGTATATATTTCTCCCCTCTTTGTTGGGGTAGGACTAACAGTTACCTGTACATTGAGGGACCAAAAACCTGCTGCTATCTGGTAGTTGGGGGGTAAAAGGAAAATAACTGGTACAAACACTTGAGGGGAAGCAAACTAAGTTACTGCATTTGTTCTAGGTAACAACACGAATATGCGTGGCCAAATTTCTTTTGGATTTTTGCTGCATAACTAGTTTTCTCATCGTATGTATCCCAAAAAACACAGTGATGTTATCAACTTTTATTTCTAATATGCAGGGGGGGTTCGGGTTTTATTAACTGACAGGAGTAAGTTGGTGATGACTGTTGGTGGAGCTACTGCATTAGCTGCTGGAGTTTATACCACAAGGTTTGTATTAGCTGTTCCTTCTCTTTTGTATTAGTCTATAGACAGTCAGGATGATTGATTTGTTTAAACTGCCTCATTATGTTTGAAACATGACCAAAATGTTGAAATTTTTCGCTGTGTCGGTTCGTGTACATGCATGTGATTCTATCATTCACTTGATGTGTCTAGTGGCTTCCTATGCTCCTTCTATGCAAAATCTCTATGAAATGAAAAGTGTCAAGTCTGAAGCCCCTCACTCATTTTGCAAAGACCAGTCACTCATCCCTATCTCATAGTTAAAGAATGTGTATAACAGTCTTGACTGTGCTTGAGGTAAAGTGATACGTTACACCTAATACTTTTTCTGCTCACAGGGAAGGTGCAAGAGTTATGTGGGGATATATCAATAGGATTCTTGGGCAGCCATCTCTGATTCGAGAATCATCTATGGCAAAATTTCCATGGTCTGGACTAGGTTCTCGAGCAGCCAATAAGGTGCTTAATTATAGTACAGTTGCTGGGGCATCAGCACCTGCACAAAGAAAATCTGCTCTTGGGGACATTGTCCTGCATCCTTCACTGCAAAAAAGAATAGAGCACCTTGCTCGGGCTACATCAAACACCAAGACCCATCAGGCACCATTCCGCAACATGCTTTTTTATGGGCCTCCTGGTACCGGCAAAACTATGGTAGCAAGGGAGATAGCTAGAAAATCGGTATGGTATCTTCCTTAGTACTTGTATGATGGGTGAATATTTTGGTCTTGCTTGGAATATTCTGAGAAGTTATTCGATGCCAAACTGTGAAATCCTGGAATACCACTTTCTTGCTATCAATGCTAAGGTTAGCCCCGTTGTTTAATCCATACAACTGGGGAAGGAGGATGTGACTTTTATTCCATTTAGAAGTTCGAGAATGTATATATATATGTAATCTGTCTTAGTGATTTAATTTGCTGAAGTCTGAACCTGTTGATTAACTTAATCTTCAAGATGAGGCTGAATCATGCTTGGTGGAGTATCTTCCATCACTGCTCTTGTCCTTTTAATTAAAAGGATATGAAAATTTATTCTTGCAGGGCTTGGATTATGCCATGATGACAGGAGGAGATGTTGCACCGTTGGGTCCCCAAGCTGTTACCAAAATACATGAGATATTTGATTGGGCGAAAAAGTCGAAGAAAGGTTTACTTCTGTTTATTGATGAAGCTGATGCTTTCCTTTGCGAGTAAGTAATTTTATTACGACATGCTGCTACATACATGTGTCTAATTAATCTAGCAACTGTTCTGAATTTTCAATGTCTGTCAAATTTTGTGAAACTAATGGTGGGACTGCAATATTTTACTAGGATGCTGGTTGTAAAAGAATTGCCCTTTCCAAATTATTGAAAATGTAGCTACTATCTACATATTCCAATTTACATACATTCGCTTTGATAATATTCTATATGGTTGTTCCTACAGTTGCGCGCTTTTGAAGTTGTGGCCCTGCTATTTCTTGTATACTTGCATAGACTTCTGAAGAGCTGAATGACACAACTCTTAAAGGGCATGCTATCTAAGATACTGCAAATTAGGCTTGTTGCTTTACAAATAAAATCTTCTTTATTCTTAATATTCTTCAATAATCTTTCTGAGCAGGCGTAATAGCACGCACATGAGTGAAGCTCAGCGAAGTGCTCTCAATGCCTTGCTATTCCGACATGGAGACAAGTCCAGA
>NC_026159.1:5752682-5758407 GCF_000512975.1 Sesamum indicum | reverse complement strand
AGTCCAGAGATGTTGTTCTTGTTCTTGCCACAAACAGGCCCGGGGACCTTGATAGTGCTGTCACTGATCGCATTGATGAAGTTATTGAATTCCCACTTCCGCAGGAAGACGAGCGATTCAAACTGTTGAAACTCTACTTGACAAAGTACCTATGCAGTGAAGGTGAAGGCGAATCAAAGTGGGGGCACTTGTTTAAGAAGAAATCACAAAAAATAACCATAAAAGATCTATCAGATGACGTAATACGAGAAGCTGCCCGTAAGACTGAAGGCTTCTCAGGCCGTGAGATTGCAAAACTCATGGCCAGCGTTCAAGCAGCCGTATATGGGCGCCCTGACTGTGTTCTGGACTCAAATCTATTCAAGGAGATTGTGGACTACAAAGTCGCAGAGCATCACCAGCGGATAAAACTTGCATCCGAGGCTTGAAAGTTGGCCAACTTGGAGATTTCCTTATCATATGTGGCCAGATGTGGGGGGATTTTTTCGGACCTCCAAGGTCAGTTCCATTAAGCTAGAATTCATTTGATTATGAGATTTGCTTGGTCAACAATGAATCGCATTGATTAAAAAGTACATGGTGATAGTGGGATGTTCTGAGGTCATTCCCTTGCTGCTGAAATGTGTTGTGCAGGAAGTGAGCTGCGACTGCGAGGGTTACATATTTGTTAGTAATAATTTTGACCTGTAAAGCTCTGTTAAGAGAGAGAAACACCGAGGTACTGTAAACAGATTGAAGATCTTGGGAGGAGAAACTCAAATTTTAATTTTAACAATGATTTTCAGCAATAGAAATATTTTATCTAATAAATTGTTTTAAGAGTTTAAAAATGATCACTTTTGTTTTAAAAATAAGTTTTGGAGGTGTATAATTAAAATGTTATAGTTTATGAAATTTAGGATGTTTACTATATTATTATTAGAGAGATTAACACTTTCTATCTTTCATTATCCGTTTATGTTCAACGGAGCTTCTATCATATTTTGGGTGTTACACCGACATATAATTTAAATTCAAAATATAAAATAAGACAATGTGCGTATTCAAACATATGTAGATGAATAATTTTTATCACATTTTCGTATTATATAATAATATTATATTTATATATATATATATATATTGTGTTCAGTTCTACTTTTAAATAATAATTAGATTTAAGATAAATTATAACTACCTTCCAAAAAAAATAAAAAGCACAATCAAATGATGATTGAAAGAAAAAATCAATACCTTCCAGAAAATAAAAAGCACAATAGAATGATGAGTCAAAGAAAAAATCAAAACTCTTTCCGTAGGAAGCAATGAAAGATTAAGGCCGTCAATTTATATTATATTATAATTATTATATTAATCTTTGTCGATGGATATTGCATCCACAAATTGATTTTACACCCCCTCGTATTTTGCTAGTGCAAGTATAAACACCCCTAAATTTTTATTGTAAAGGGGACTTCTGAAAGAAAATGTGATTAATTTCTAATTTATGAGAGTTCGACGTGTTCAGATTTCAAACTTCATTTTCTCCATCAATTTTCTAAAGTAATGCATAATTACGAAACTCATTTGTTGTTTGGAAAATTATGAATACCTCTTTTAAATTGAAAATAATTATGTGTCTCTTAGACAATGGGGTGAATATTAATACATTTTTTGCTGATTTTTTAATAAAATGAAATATTTTGAAAAATATATAAAAAAGATTGAGGGATCTATAAACTGATTAATCCATAAAAGTATTTCTGAAAATCTAAGAAAATATATAAAATGTAATTTATAATACAAAATGATATTTTGATCAGATGATTAGAAAATTTTGAAAGAAGATTGATGAAGACTAACAGAATGTGTGTATTGATAGATGAACATTAAAATTAAAAAAATAATTATAATTTACTCATATATTTTAAAATTTTAAAATAACACAAATTAATTATTTATTAATAGTACCTGATGCAAAAATATTGATAGAATATTCGCACCATGAACATTCCAGTTTCCAGGAGTCGAGGGGCTATGTTCAAAGTTCAAAAAGCGAACCCCCGCCTCTTCTCTTCTGCAAGAAAAGTCACCCGACACATGCACAACCAAACACTACGTGGCAACACCCCAGAAATCCTCGTCCCCATGCAGGCCGCCACGTGTTCCTTCCTAACCCCTCCAACTTCTATATATCTTCAACTCCCACTCTCTCCTTCTACTGCTCCTCTTTGATCATAAACATATATCTGATTTACACAGTTTTTATTCTGTTTAAAGATTGAGATCATAGCTTTCTGAGTCTACATATATATATTTGTCACTGTTTCAACATGGCGGCGAAGCGGGCGGCTTTGTTTCTGGTGTGCCTCACGGCGGTGGTGGCGGTGGGCCGGTGCTGGGGTGAGGAGAAGGCGGGGAAAGTGAATATGGCGGAGGACATGTCGATGCGGGTCCAAGAGGCGGAGCAGCCGCCGTCTGAGGAGGGGAAGGATGCCAAAGACCATGCTGATTCTTGGGCTGAGTGGGCTATCAACAAGTTATCTGAGTAACCCCATCTTATTTAATCTTTCCATTTGCTCTTCTCTTACATAGTTGAGTTTATATTTTGCTGATGATGATTTAAGTTTTCTCTGACATCCTAATTAGAATCTAAATTAATTAGACAAAGTTTGTAATTGCATGTAATAGTAACAGAAATTCATATGATCAAGAATCAACAGAGAGTTGGTTTGAACTTTGGTTGGGTGTTGGAGAGTTGAAGAAATAGGAATGAATCCTCCTGTTTTACCTGACGGATGAATTTATCTGTCTTGACGCTATTCCGTCGTCTGATGTGTTCTATAATGTGAAACCCTTCATTTGTACGTAAAGATCTTCGTTTTTATATGTATAACTTTCGCTAATTTTCAGTGTGTGATTGTGTGTTTAGGGGAATTGGAATAGATTCAGATAAAGCAAAAGATGTGGCTCACAAAGTCGTGGAGAAGACCAAGGGTGCTGCTTCCAAGTCCACGGATGCTCTGAGCTCTGCTGCTTATGGTATTCCTTTGTTCCTCTCGAAGTTAGTTTTGTTGTTTGTGGTGCAATGGAAATTGATGAAAGAATGGATGATGTTTGTTCTTGCAGATACATCTAAGTATGCTTCTGAGAAGGCTAAAGAAATGGCTGACACTACGTCTGAGAAGCTAGACGATGCCAAGAACTATGCCTCTGAAAAGGGTGGTGAGGCCGTGAAGGTGGCGTCGGATAGGGCATCTGCTGCAAAAGAAACAGGCAAGCATAAGGCGGGTAATGCCTATGAATCCGCTTCTGAGACTGCTAGTGATGTTGCTGGTGGGACGGCTGAGAAACTAGGAAGGGCCAAGGACTGTGCTTCAGAAAAGGCAGGCGAAGCCATGAAGATGGCTTCGGATATGGCTTCTGGTGTAAAAGAAACTGCCAAGGATAAGGTGAAGAATGCCTATGAATCCTCTTCTGAGACGGCTAGCGATGTTGCCCGTGGGCCGGCTGAGAAACTAGGAAGGGCCAAGGACTGTGCTTCAGAAAAGGCAGGCGAAGCCATGAAGATGGCATCGGATATGGCTTCTGGTGCAAAAGAAACTGCCAAGGATAAGGTGAAGAATGCCTATGAATCCGCTTCTGAGACGGCTAGCGATGTTGCCGGCAGGACGTCTGAGAAACTAGGAAATGCTAAGAACTATGCTTCAGAAAAAGCTGGTGAGGCCAAAGATAAAGCTTATGATGCTTATGAAGTTGGTACTGATAAAGCCGGTCGAGCAATGGAATCTGCTTCCGATATTGCCAGCGATGCCAAAGAAAAAATAAAAGGTAAGGCTTATGATGTGTATAGTTCAGCATCCGGCAAAGCCCACGATGTGATGAATGCAGCTTCAGATACGGGCAGGGATGCTAGCGAGAAGGTGAATGAGAAAGTTCATGATGCCTACAACGATACCGCTGATAAAGCTGCTCGAGTGAAGGATATGTCATCGGATTTGGCCAGTGATGTCAAGGAGAAGGCAAAAGATAAAGCATATAATGCCTACACTTCTGCCTCAGAGCGAATGAATGAAGCAGCCGATCAGGCCGCCAGCATGGCTGGACAAGCTAGAGAAGCAATGAAAGATAAAGCATCTGATGCATATAAAGCTGCAGATGTAAGTATGAAAATGGCAAAGGAAAAGGCTAGTGATGCAAAAGAGACGATGGCGGATGCAACTTCCCACAGGAAGGACGCAGCTTTTGATACATATGAGGATGCAAAAGCAAGAGTTCATGATGCTTACACGTCCGCCAAGGATTCCATGTCCGAGCAGGCTAAGCAGAAGTATGAGGCAGCTAAAGAGAAGGCTTCCCAAGCAACAGGCGATCTAGGAGCAAAAATGAGGTCAGCAGACATGGCTGAACTATGAGGAATGTTTGTGTTCCAGCAGCTACATTTTCATCATTTGCAAATACTTCTGTTGTAGGTTCAAATATGGTGTTCCGGAGTTGAGTTGTTTTGCAGAGTGTTTTACACGTCTGACTTTAGTTTAATATACAGAAGATCTTGACAACTTATGAGCAGTTTCTCTAAATTCAGTTCAGTTATTGCAACCATTTGAATCACGGTGAGGAAATGAAGCAAAAACAATGGACACATTTCACTTCCCCTAGTTCTTGTTCAACCTGGGACATCCGGTTTGCGTTGTGATCATCACAGCGGGTCCTAAAACGGGGTTTCTATTATCTTCATAACGAAAATGCTTTTTCCCAGTTAGATAATTGCAATAACAGTCGATGTCTGGAAACAGGCAAGTTACTTCATCTGTTTAGACACCCCTGCACGTCCATGACATGGAAATCTCTGGAGAACTGAGAATAACACAAATGCGCCGAGTCGTGAACTAGTAAAGAATTCATCGTTTCTGGGCAACAATTTCTTGTTCCCTTAGGTGGTTAACATGATTTTACCGCATGCGCCAGTCCAGGGCGATTGAGAGCATCGTGCCTTCATTGCTTCATGTAAAGGGCTAGTTAAGATCGTTTTGTGTCCAAAACTCCAAGCACGGGACATCTTTTTTGGTCAGACTGAAGTTACACCCAATGTTGTGCACGCTGGGCAGTAGGCGAGTGTCAAATACCACTTTCCAAAATATGTGGGTATATATACGTCAACCATTCAATAGTACACTGAGAGTGTAACTGTTACAAGACCGTATACGACCAAACAATTTCCATGACCGTCAATTAGTCTTTTTGCTTATGTTGCCGTTATCTGGACGCGCCATGTCTAGGTCCCTGGTGATGATGACAGGGTTTTTGTCACCCACTTCGGACGGGGTGCGAAGGACGTAAGTGCCGTAGTGGGTCCAATAATAGACCAATGCTGAAATGCAAGATTACCCATTGTTGGGGTCTATGATGTTGAACATATATGTCACAATCCTCATATTGGACAATTAGTATGTATATATATATATGTGTGTAAGAACTTAATATTTCCTCTTTCAAGTGAGGCTTTATTACAGAATAAATTCGTATAATGTCCGATCAGAACAGATAGTAACTTGTACAGTGAATTCTAGTATTCGTAATCATGATTGCATGTTGTATTGTTACGACTAGCTATGTCCACGTGTGCCACTTATTCAAAAGTTCTCATTTCACATAATGGCTAATTACATAACAGATTTTTCAGACGTGACAGCATTTGGATTGGCTTGTTTGCTCCATCCTACTCAGGACTATATATAAATCAGGA
>NC_026159.1:5750530-5752672 GCF_000512975.1 Sesamum indicum | reverse complement strand
GCTAATTTTTTTTAAAAAATATATTTTATTATTTTTATACTGATCAAACTACGTTTGAATTAAGCTTGAAAGCTTAACCATTGTACAAAAGAATGTGCTCAACATAATTTGTTAAGTTTGTATATGAATTGAGCTCAAAGGGACTTTTATAAATTAATCCTAGTTGATTATTGAACAATTTTATTTATTTTCCAATTGTAATCCCACTCCATCTAGAAGACCCTGTATAAATTTTTAACATTGTCGGAAAAATCGCAATTTGGTGCTGAAAGTATGGAATTTTTTTAGTTCTTTTGGTATCCATTTTTGTAACTGGACCTTGCAACTAAAATTTTTTGCATTGAGGACAAAACTAGCTGAAATTTGCGGATTATTCAGAAAATATCATGTAATCTGCATATAACCCAAATAAATTAAAAATTCCTGCCAAAATGTGGCTTTGTATCCCAAACTTCACTAGTTGTTTTGGGAAAAATATTTTAGTCTCAGAAGTGTAGGAGATAATCACTATGTTTGGTTTCAATTTTGCTTCATCTCCGAGATGGGTCAAAACATGGACAATGTTTGCCTTGATTTGTTTTGGAAGTTTTGGTGGTGTTTTGAGATGTTTTGAAACAGTGCCTCTTTTATTTTTGGTCAAAATAAATCTACACCAACAAATAAAAAAATTATATTCATACTCGTACATATATATAAATATATATGAAAGAGACATGATTTGACAATGAACAGTAATTTTTGCCTCCTACTAAACAACATCAAACATATCATACTTATTTTAAATTATCTCCAAAAATAAATCCAAACATACACACTATCTCTAACACATACTTATTTATTTTTGTTTTTCTCTCTTTATCTTCACAAAGTATATCAAAACAAGTTAAAAATAAAACCAAACATAGTGAATGTTTTTTGTCAAGTCAGTATCCATTTTTGGCCGAATCACCAATTTATTTGATTCATGTGCAGGTCACATAATATTTTCCAACAAAATTGTCAAACTTCGATCAAATTTGTCCTCAATGTGCAATTTTTTTTGTTACAAGGTGTAATTGTAAAAATAGTTTTCAACGGGACAAATATATGCCACTTCCATACGGACAGGAGAATTCTAAGTTAGCTTTCCACATCTATACAAAGACTCAAACATTAGAGGGTCTTTTGACGGACCAAGTTCAGTAATCCCTAACTGTATTTGTGGATGCAGGATACATATGGGAGCACGTCCCAAGACGTCGTTTCTTGGTCCTCTTGTCCTGTAACCTTGTACTAAACGACTCGATACACGATCACCCGCACGACCTTGACAATTATAATCCAAAGGGACACTCACTCCGATCAAGTAAAACTATTACATCAGACGTTTCTACAAGCAACTATAGGTACTTTGACTAATTAATGACAACGTTATTAGTTTGAACAAACAGTTCCTAAATAAAAGACTTTACAGTTGAGAGCATTTAATCGTTCTGCACTGCCATAATGGGAATCATTATAACCTGTAAACCGTGCAGATTTTACTCTCTTTAAAGGCTGCTGATGATGAGGACCCCAGATTCTACTAATTAAATGGAGAAACCTAACAATGGCAAGGTAGGGTATATGGCATTCATTCCCTGACAGACAAGGCTGGGAAGTTTATCCCTCGAGCCCTCTTTACTCTTTAGAGCATCCATTACACTCCAACTACTTTGACATTGAAGATTAAATGCATCTTAAGTTAATTTTTTAGAGCAGTATTTTGATCTTGTATCTTTCTAGTTTTTGCGATCTTAGTTCGCGTTGGAGTTCACATCCACTGGTGAGAAGGGTCAACTCCAACAAAAAAAAAGGACCGAAATCGCGAAAATGAATAAGGTAAAGAATCAAAATGTTGTCCCAAAAAGTCAAATGACAAAAAATATTGAAAAAAAAAATAGTCTAAACAATTAATAGCCCCAATGTTAAAAAGTTACGTGAGATGCATATGTATTTTTTTCGATGAAAAGAGTGAATTTTGGTGGAAAAAAGGACTAAAATCGCAAATATTTAAGAAATATAGGATTAAAATACAAGTCTAAAAAGTTAGAAAAGGTAACCAATTTAAGAGATCAAAAATGTATTTAAGTCCAGTCATAAAGGATTAGTACGGCAAGGAAA
>NC_026159.1:5748578-5750509 GCF_000512975.1 Sesamum indicum | reverse complement strand
GCTTTAGTATTTTAGTTTGCTCCTCATGTACTCGGACAAGATTTGCATAATTGTTTTCCTAATGTATTCATTGGATATGATAGCTAAATTCGTTACGTGATAAATGCAGATCGGTGGACGACGTTGAAGAATTAATGTTTTTAGCAGCTTTTACTCAAATGTGTGGACAATATTCCTATGAAATGAGAGAATTCTTATTTACATGTGCCAAATTTGGCCCAACAGAACTAATCACATCGCAATTGCGACTGATACCGTACTAATTACACAGACCTAATCTGATTTAGAATTTATGTTAGTCGTGGAAGGCAAACAATGGCTTGGTTCTGCCTGTTTGTTGGATATTTACAAGGTAATGCAACAATTACATGAGATTGCAAGAACATTGATCGTTGTTTCCTCAGGTTTCTTGGAGTTCCGACAACTAGAAAACTCTTGTCTGGAAGGGCTGGAGAGTGGCATTAATTAGAGTTAGACTATAAGTCACTCTAATATATTTCTTCTCCATAATTAAACTTGTTCTAAGCTGCATGAGTACTGCTAACTGATGAAAAAGCAGTTCTTGGGGTGATTGATCATCAATTTTTGAACTTAGGAAACGGGAATAATGATGAAACTAGTTACGTAATAAATTAGCTCGACCCTCTAAAATTCATGAAATTTTTTCTACATTAGATGATGATACACAAGCTAAAAAATTCATCATACTGCTAATTGATTACCTAAAATCCTTAATTAGAATAATGTGGAATTAACGGGGCGTGGAAGATTCTTGCCTTGATGATCAGATTTGTCTCTTCTTCATGGCTTGTTTGTTGTTGTGCATCCACACCTTGAAAACCTGCCTCTTCACCCCGACCTCACTGCAAAATTCCTGCACTTCTTTCTCGTCTTGTTTCTGAATCCTCCACCCCAGCTTTGTTGCGAATTCATGCATCCGATCCTTCTGTTCTTGGCTGAATTTCGTTCTGAACCTCTTTTTTGACCCGGAAAATGACGTCTGCCCCGTTGCATGTACGCCGCTGCCGGACTGGAACATGTTGAGATCCTCGCTTGACGACTCTGCTGCCGCCCCTCCACTGTTTCCACCGAAGTTCACCATTGTGGGCGGCGTGGGGCCGGTGGTGAAGCCTTGGGAGTAAGAAAGAGAGTGTTTGTGATGGGGGGGCGCTGAGGATGGAGTCTGCCCGTGGAGTATCGGGTTTCGATGGCTGTTTTTGTTGCCGGTGTTGGGATTGTATGTGTAGTAGTGGGATTGCTCGCCGTCGACTTCTTTCCGGTGGAAGTTACGGTGGCAATCACAGGCGGCACATCTCAAGGATTCCGGCGTGCCCTCCTCTCCACTAGGCATGAATTCTCCGCATCCATCCACAACATGGCCTCCCATGGCTGCAGCATGATTCTTGAGACATTCTCTATATCTAATATTACCAGCGGCGGAAGGTGCTGAGCCTTGTACTGGTGGTGGAGCCTGCGGCTGAGTTGGTTTCTTCGAATTTGATGCCCCACCGGTTGTTGGGGTAGTTGTGGGGGGCGGATCTGGATCTGGGCTGTGGTCTTTCTGTACAACAGGTTGCTGCTGCTGTGGCGGCGGCGGAGGAGGGCTGAGCTGACGGTGTTGCTGCGGAGGAGGTGGAGGATTGTAGTGATGATCTAGGGTTTGGGTAGGACTAAAAATTGAGCTTCCGCGGCGGGTGGAAACCATTGCATTTGCTCTCCGGTCAGGCGGAGTGGAGAGGATAGGAGCAAGAGGCAGCTTCACCGGAGATTCTTGAATCATCTGTGGTGGTGTGTAACCCATGGAATTCGGGATTCCTACATCCCTTTCTTGACCTCTCCGTTCCATAAAATTTCTCTATACTACTTGAATATACAAGAAGAGACACAGATTTTGCTCCTAATTAGTCCCTCCTTGTCCTAAACATCAGAAT
>NC_026159.1:5727878-5748553 GCF_000512975.1 Sesamum indicum | reverse complement strand
CTCATCAACCTCTGACCTTTTCCTTAAAAGCATCAACTTTGATGAGCTAATGTTAGAACAGATAATTAGTGAGGAGTAATTATCTGAGGTTTAATTTGGAGTTTGTGAGTGCAAACCCCACCACCCCATTTTCATGTTATTCTCACCCCACAGGCAAGCAGGAGATGGAGGAGCATATAGATAAAAGAATTGACCACAATTAATGGCTTAATTAATATCAAGAAAATCTAAGGGAGGGGTTGGAAACAGTAATAAATCACAGAATCTTGAAACAAAATTCGGACATAAGACTAAGATATGGGACCGCCACTCAGCAATTAAAAAAACTTCTACCTTTGATAAAACGACAGAAGATGTCAGTGCAGCACCGTCATGAACAGCAAATGAAGTTTCAGGCAAGGCATGTAAAGACGTGGACAATAGCACTGATTCAGGGAAAATGGGGGGAGGGATTAAAGTAATCAAGAGAGAGAGAGAGAGAGAGAGAGTATAAGGTTGCAAGAAAAGAAGTCGTCTGTGTGTCTCCCAACAGGAATCCAGGATTTTGAAGTTAAGTTAAAGCCCATAAAGAAATGAGGAGAGGGGAGTGAGTGTGTGTTTTGTGTGTAAAATGAGTGAGATGATATTGATGTGAGATAAGTTGGGGAATTTGGTGTAAGGGTGTGGTGGCACAGAGAGGGACTTACTCTACAAAACAACCGACAACCTCATGTTGGTTCTCTTCCACACCCTGCAAAAATGGTCCATTCCCTCATAATTATTGCCTCTCACCATTTTCTTTCTACTATTTCTCTCTCTCTCTCTCTCTACTAATGTATTTCTCATAAACCCTAAAACCAGTAGAGAAATCTTGATGGGACATAACTAGTTCGAATTGTTTGCCTTGGAATCCTCCTGCAAACCCCAATCCTAAAACTGCTCTTGCTCTTGCTCTTGCTAATTAAGTCAAATTTGGGGCTAACTCTTGCACTCATGATTCTGATCTTAATCAAGAATCCAGCATAAGAATGCGATTAATACTCAAGAGTTTTACTAGAAAGCGACTAAAAGCCACACACACACACAGCCCACTCACCATAAAATGTGATTCACATTAAACACAAAGATAGAGAGAGAGAGAGAGAGAGAGAGAGAGAGAGAGAGAGAGAGAGAGAGAGGAGAGTATTGTGGAATCAAAAGTGAAAACGATGGTCCACAGCACGGCACTAATATGGCCCTGTTCTTGTGTGTGTATATCTGCGTGTGTCAGATTCTCCTCTCTTTCCATCTTTATTCCAACTTCTCTCTCTCTCTCTCTCTAAATTCTCTCTCTCTCTCTCCCTCTGTGTCTGAAGCAGTAACTAAGTAGTGGTTGTTGCAGTTGGGGGGTGCAAAGTGCAAAGTCTCTGCACACCATTTGGCTTTGGGCACTCTCTTCCCATCTTTTCTCTTTGGCAAATGCCAATTCCTCATCAACTTCTCTCTTTTACCCACACCACCAATTTTGACTACTTATACCGACTCTTTGGCCTCCACCGTCCAACTAACAATTATTTTAGTTCTGTCATCTGCCTAATCAAATTTTTGGAACTAAACGTGTCGAAATTTTTTAATTTAAAATTATTTTAAAAGTTTTACAAAATATAAAATTAAATATATCGAGTTTTTAATTTTATAATCATTTTAAAAACTTCGTAAATTAGAGGATTAAAAATATTAAACCCTCTATCCTATATGACTAAAAGTATAATTTCACCAACTTATTCCGAAAAGTGTTTAGGAGAATAATTTAATATTTACAAATTTTGTTAATGAGTTGTAAAAGTTGATAGAGAACTACTTATAATTTTGTTCTAAATCAACTTAATTTAAAAAATATTAAATTAAATACAAAAGTTGTTAATTAAAAAAACTTCTTCGACTTATTTTCAACAATAAGATGATAAACATTTGGGCCACCTTTATTTTGAGTTATTAGTTGTGATGCATATAAAAATAAGCTGGGTCAAAAAGATCCAAAAATAAGAAAGAAACGAGAAGCCCGTAGCATTGTAGGAGGCCCAAGACGACCTAGTAAGCAGCCCTGGCGGACGTCTTCTAAAAAACATATTGGCAAAGAGTGGAGGCCTAGGACATCCCCCAACTCAGACCATGATTAAGGACCACCAAAACATTCGACCTAAAAGGCCCACACACGTGGCAACCTTTCCCACATTGCACCTCATTTCAAAGGTCCATAGCCACCTTGGAACCACATCAACCTTAGTAAGAAGGACATCCCTGGCGGCTGAGACTCCTTGCAGATGAGGTAGGTCCCCCAAAATCATAGACTAATTAGCTGCTAGAACTCCCTAATGGTTAGGAGTCATCATTGATGAAGGGTCTCCCCCAACTTGGGGATAAGCATTTAAAAGCACACCTAACAGAAGATAAAGGAAGATCATGGCTTATCCAAACAGCTCTTATCCATTTTTCCTCGAGAATGAAGGAAACGTGCAGAACCCATCGCAAGGACACCCCACTATAAATACAGGTTTACTCTTCCATATAGAGGACAACTTCTTGACACCTCTCTCACTCTATAGACACCCCCTCACGTCCCTCACACCTCTCTCACTTTTTAAACATTCTCTAAGCACATTATCAAGTGTTCTTACACTTTTTACCAACTTTATTCATCATATTTATATACTTTTTACCTTTATTCAATATCAAGTCCGATACTAATTCTGACGTTGGAGTGATAACGCCTTTTTTGCAGGTCCTCCCTTTAGGATTTACATTTGTTTCGGTTCAAGCCTTGAACAATTGTCCGTATCCATTGGACTCGTGCGTTTTCTGAACGTATCAAGTTTGAATATTCCACTTAATCACATTTAATTTTTTATTTACTTTATTTTAAATGAATCCAATATCAATAACTAAAACTCACTACTATAATTATAATTGAATTATAAATTTAAAATTATCTATATCATTTAAATCTCATAACGGAAGTAAACAAGGCCTAAAATGTGATTCACATTGGATGTAGTTATTATATGAAGATGGTACGTTGTACCCCACCACAAGCCCTACTACTGCCACTCGTTCTCTGTAGTAGGCTAGCTAGTTTTTATGTATACCATTGAACATATTCAACGGTATAGAGTGGGAGTTGTAATGACCTCAATTCTATGTTTTTTTATGTTTGTGAGGAATAATGCGTTATGTTAGTCTCTTTTATTAGGATAAATTAAGAGTTGGATATAATTATAAATATTTTTTATATTATTTGAGACATTATAAGTAATTCTATTATTTTACCATATGTCTAACAACAAGTCGTTTTATATGTTTCCATTAGATTTTTATCCATTTTAATAGTGAACTATTCAAAATGTTCTTATAAATTATGAATTATAATTTTGTATTCTTTTTAGTACTTTTTTAAAATATTTTTACGGACTAATATGCTCTGTGAATTATTTACTTTATAACCTACTCTTTTTTTTTATATATTTTTTTAAAGGGCAAATTACCACGAACTCCACTGAGAGTTTGTATAATTATTAATATACTTTTATTTTTTGAAGGAATGAAGGCGTCCCTATTGGAGGACTGAAGAAAGAGTCCCCGTTGAGGGGTGTTGAAATGAAATTGAAATAAAAATAAGGATTTCAGAGTAAAATATGACAAAAGCATGAGTTGAGAGTTGCAGCGAAATAGCAAGATAATTTTTAGCTTCTTGAAAGCTTGTCTGTTGGGAGGATGCTGCCTGTATTTATAAAAAAGGTGTTAACTCTGTTTGTAAGTTGTATTTCTGAGAAAAAAAAAAAAAAAAGGCAAAAATTTAGAGATAAGGCACAATCTTATCTCCTCCTTCGACTTGAGCACCACACCTTTAGGGGAGGACTCCTACTTCTACAATGAGTCCTTCTAGGTCAGGGAGTCCAGTTTTTTGGGGCCGCTTCTCTTTTCCTGGGCTGGGCTTGGAAGGTAGGTTTGAGGTTCGGTAGACTTTGTACCAGGCCTCCTTCTTGAACTGAACTGGGCTTCCCTCTTGGGTTGAGCCTAGTAATTTTTCAGTGGGCCGTTCTCATGATGTGGGTCTCTTAGAATGTTACGGGCCTCTCATTTCTTTCTTCTTTTTTTGGATCATTTAGATCTCTTTGAGCCAACCTATTTTTATGCACATCAATATATATAAATTAATATCCAAATATAGGTGGATTTGAATTAATATTTTTTAACTTTATCGACTAAATTAGGCCTCGTTCATAATTAAAGATTTGTACGTAATGACAATTTAGTGATAATAATTTCATATAGTCGTTGCAGTACATGTGTTATTACTAAATTGTTATTATATTGTACCATCACTAATTGTGTATAAAATTATCATTAAATTGTATTGAATATGTTTACCCATTTTACTTCAGTTTTTTTTAATAAAATTGAGGCAAGAAAAAAGCAAAAAATAATTAAAATATCTTCAAAGTATTATAAATTGCATTGAAAAAAATAATTTAATGTAATTTGAATAGAATATTTCGGCGTTATTCAATTAACTTCCACCCAATTTAATTAATTCTAAAAATAAAATCCACCCCTGGATTTTTTCTTAATTGTTTAATTTTCTTATATTGATGATTGAAATACCTTCAAATTGTTCAAACATTATTGAGATCAGTCCTTTATAGAAGATCATAGGAAGAAAGATAATAAAAGAGAAGAAGAAAAAGAAATAAAAAAAAACAACAAAAGAAATTAGCAATAAACATAAATGTGAATGAAAAAATAAAATTCAGATTAAGTAAAATAAAAATCCATTAGTTCTTAATCGATTCACTTAAAAAATAATAAATGTGCACAATTTTTGAATTATAGGACTAAATATACTTGGCCTGTAAGCGCGACTATATGTGCAACTCCTTATCCTATGGGACAAAAAGTGCAATTTTACCTAATATTTGTTTGGGTGTTAAGAATAATTAATAGTTAATTTATAAGCTCTAAAATACCCCTTATGTAATTTTCTTTGTTGTGGTTAGAAAGTTTTGAATTCAAAATTCAAAAGTTATATATAATTATACAACTGCGACTTCCCAATTGGACAAAAATTTGAATAAAACGTATACACGCATACATCTATTACTAGCATAAATTTAATTCTTTTTTATGGTAATTAATTATCACAGTAAAAAGTAAAAAAATCCCAACAGACACCAATTAATCAAAATAGTATAATGTTTACTGACCATTATTTTTATTGATCAGACCAAAATATTAGTTATAGCTAAAATTTATGACAAATGCTATCATACTAAAACCATGATAAATATTAATTAACCAATAGCTAAAACTTAAGTATGCACATTATGTTTGCTTTTTACTGCAGTAATAATTATTCATAATGTAAAGAACAATTTAGCTAGAGATAATTGCACTCTCCTTTCCTGAGATTTAGTGTAATTATATGTAAATTCTTTGTAATTTAAAAAAATTAATCTAATATTCCTGAGGTTTGCATTCGTCTAATAAATAGGCTTTCCATTACTCAAAATTCATTGAATTTGTTGATATAGGGGGGAAAAACTGAATAATACTTATCATCAATTGATTTATTGCAAGTCAAACAAATTTATTTTAATAAAACTACACTTATAACAATGAAAGTATAGCTCCTCACATCCATTAATATGTTAAGATATATAAGATTAATCTGATCATAAAAAAAATTAATTTAATATATAATAAATCAGTAATAAATCAATTGGGAATAAGTATAAACTTTATCCTATTTTTTATTAATATCAGTAAATATAAGAATTTTAAATATTGAATAAATATTAAAACAAATTTTAAAAAATAATAAATATAATTTTTCAAACTACATATATTTATATAAGATTATATCAAATTTGAGAACGGAAAATGTAATTATCTCATTTATTTATTTAAAAAAAAGTAAACATATATTATCCATCAACAAAGATCACTGTACACACCCCACCTGCTGCCTCCCCTTTTTGTTGTCTCTCTGACACATTCATTTTTTACACGCTACTAATTTTTAATTATATAAACAAATCTATGTCATCATAATTAGGGTTCCATTTCAATTAATCATATTATTATATATTGAAAATATGTTTCTAGGGTTTGAAAACTGGGCACACATGCAAGAACCAAGACAAAAGTTAGGGTTTAATCCCATGAAGTAATATTAATTAAAGAAGGTGTGGGGACCACATCTTTCTTAATTGAAGGAACAAGTTCCAAGCATTAATTAGATCAATAGGAAATTAGAGGGCAGTGATTAAAATAATGTTATCCGTCATGTAATTAGTAGCTCAAAACTGATACACGTGGCCAAAGCCTTACCACAACTCTCCACTCCATTTTCCAGCCTTCTTCTCTAGGGCATATTCGATCTTCTAAATGCCACGCTCGATCGATCTATTTTGAATAATTAGATAATTGATTATATACTTTATTTTTTTTTTCCTTTAAGGTCCCTTTTTCAAAAATATGAATATGGAAAAGATTATGCAAATAAATCTTGTAAATTGCATTTTTAAATAATTTTTCATATGCAAAAACTATCATCTGTCTCGTGGTATTCTTGTGTTTAATTTAATTATAACTAATAAAATTTATTAACTGTGAAAGTCAGTTACGAAATTTTTTCTAATACAAAATATGAGAGTGGAGCGAGCAGGAGGGCAGGTCATATATGCAGGGATAATATTATTTATCTAAAGGGATAATAAATGCAATAGAATATTTCGAGCATATTGACTAAAGTGATAATATTCTTTAATTTGAAATTGTTGATATAATGTAATCAGATTGAAAGTATTGAACAATGTAAGGAGTTGTTGATACCAAAAAGAAAACAGAGAAATTGTTTTGCCAAACAGGGGCCTCACACTCCTAAGAATGCGTCCTGTTTATTTCTGGAGTATTGAAGGCAAATATGATCAAAATTATACAACAATTAAGTTGATGTATATATTATAACCAAAACCAGAGTACTCCTTTACTGGATTACGGAACGTTTCAAGAATTCATACAATGAGATGAGTTAAAGATGGGGGTTATGATGTTTAATAAGTGGGCTTCATAATCATCATATAAAGTGAAAAGAGATGTGAAAAACGAATGAGCCTAAGCACTACCCAAAGGTGTGCCCAAGAATGAGAGGACAAAGTGAATGGAGAGGGACTTTTGGAGGAATAGATGGTACTATGGACAGTTGCATCCCATCAGTTGGGTGTGTGTGTTTCTGCTGCACTCAAGAATTGGATTCCACTCCAAACCCCCATGCTCCCTGTGTGTGATATTACTTTACTTTTGGTGGGAAACTTTTGCAGAGGTATAGGCTAATGATTCCACACTAGTTTATGCAGTTCAAAGAAGAAATAATCAAATTATTAGCAGGAAACACCATACTCACAAATCTGAGGAAATACTTTGACGTTCAACCACCTCTTGTACATATGCATACCGCTTAAAATAAGACTTGTGAACAATTGGTAAAACAGAAAATGCTACATATGCTAGATTTCTAACTATCAATTCCCAGATTGATCTCAATTCAAGTCCTCCCGGGATTCCTAGCTTCCACTAGTTCATTCTAAACAAAGTCTATTAACTTGAGCATAAAAGAGCTAGATATTTATCACTAGAATTAACATAGCAGGAGCTAGCTTACAAGAGTAACATTGGGGATGCTGGAAATCTGGCAGGATTCATGGAAATTCTTTCCTTGACATGCCGGAATTGTTAAATGAGCACAGATCAGGAAGATGAAGCAAAGAAATCTCCAATCATTAAGTCGGCAGCAGTGTTTCCTTATCACTGGTTCCAAATGCATGCCCTAGAGTAAAAGCATGGAAAGAAAGAAAAGAAATCAAAAAGGAAAAGAGAACACAACTTATGAAGAAGTAATCTAATAATTACAAAGCACACAAAGAGAAGACAGAGCTGATAGAAACAGAATAAGAATACTGCCACAAACAGTAGACAGCAGGGAAAGTAAGGTTAGAAGTGGCCGAGACATGCTTCCACCTAGCAGCGAATCCAACAAACACAATGGTTCAGAACCTCAGTATGGATGATTTATGTCTTCCGAGGATCAAAATTGTCTTGAATTTCTGGGGATGTCATGACATCTTTTCTGATAATCGATCATCATAACCTATTTACAGAATTCATTCAGACTATTTTCACACTGTATATACCATGTATATACAATGGATGTACTATACCATGTATATAGCAATAGCTGTAGCTTGAATATTAAAGGCATAACCATGTATATATATAGATATAAACCAATAGATGCATCTTGTTAAAGACATTTTTTTAAACCAATTCCATAGTCAACATCAATAGAACCAGTCAACACAACGACAATAAACATAGACTTAGGAATAGCGAAGTTCCATGGCACAGAGTGTGAGATCCAATTATCTGCAAAGCTCATAACATAAATTGGGATGTAGAATCCTTCCACCCATGCCTTGCTAAAAGAAACGCAAGCTACTTTATCCATCTCCCTATGAATATGTTCAGAACGTGAAAACAAGATAACAAATGGGCAGTATCTGAAGTGTCTTGCAGGCCTTAATCTTTCACTTGTCTACATTGACACTGTTAGTTTTCCCTGGGAAATATTACTTCTTACTAAGTCCAAGACAGCCAAATATCAACCTTTCTCCAAGCAAAAACCAAGTGCATCTAGGTGGGAGCTTAGGCATAGAACCAACCAGATAATTAAATTTCAAACAATTACAAGGGAGCAGGACGAAGACCTCCAACAAACTCATATCCATGGATCTAGAACTAAACTTCAAGGCCCCAGTTTGTCCATCTTAAGCTTTCCTCTGACGTGTCCGCGTAATTCTCCAGGCATTAGTTTAGGAAACATTCAGACCAACTAGGATGTACATGGAATTAATGTGATAAGCCAAGCTTAATGAGAAGTACCCAAATGAGCTAATCAAAAGGGCTAGTGCGTCATTACTCTACAGACCATGAAATTATACTTCGATGCCTGACAAACTGGCAATAGTCTTTAGATTATTGCTATTAAGAAATGACAAATTGCCTGATCTCGTGGGAAACCTAAAAAATTGGGCATATAGTGTTTTCCATTCAACTGAATTAACTGTAAGAAATCAATAATCCGTCAATCAGTTGAGAAGTCCAAGTAAATCAACCACTCACAAAAGGCAAACACACTCAAACAAACTAGACAAACGAATGCTGAATGCAACAACATTGTCAAAACAGAATTGTCAGAAGCATTCATATCTGAACTTCAAAAGCCTTGGGGAAATATTTTAAAAATTGTTACAGAAAAAAATACGAACATACAGTCTTTTGTAGAAATCTACAAATTTAAATTTATGGGAACCTCTATGACAAATAAAGGTTTAACTAAAAGAAAAATGAAAAACTGACTTAAAACCAGCATTACAAACGCCAATTTTTAAAAGAACCAAGAAAAACATATTTTAAAAATTGTTACAGAAAAAAATACGAACATACAGTCTTTTGTAGAAATCTACAAATTTAAATTTATGGGAACCTCTATGACAAATAAAGGTTTAACTAAAAGAAAAATGAAAAACTGACTTAAAACCAGCATTACAAACGCCAATTTTTAAAAGAACCAAGGAAAACCGCCGCAAAAGTTGTTTGTTTTATATGCCAAAGGGTGTCCCTGATGGGACGCATGTATGCACCCATGCAAGAACCGTTGTCGTCCTTGGACGGGACACATGCAAGTAAGTTCACGGACTTACACCTGTTAAGAGTTTGAATTTAGGGAGATGTTTTCCCCTTACAAATAAGCAATCTCACCCCTTGTGCAAGACTACCACAATTCATTAGCAAAAAAACACAAATCAAGATAATATATATATATATATATATATTTCAATATTTATTTTTACATCGAAAGTTGGTAGCATGGCTAATTTTAATATGGACAAGCAAATCATTGGTCTGTAGATGTGCTCGAAGGCCAAGATACACATTTGCATGTTCAACATGGAGGCATATCTTGCTTTCGAGTAGTCCCGACGTCACGTGCATGTCCTACAGGTGTTGCAAAACATGAGTTTCTTTGGGGTTATGTGTGGTCATTGGCGCACACCTAATTACTGCTTCAGTCGAGAGATGGCAAACTCAAACAGGTAAATTTCATTTCTAGATTGATGATGCGACTGTGACACTTCATGACATTGCAGTCTTGAGGACCCTTCAGGTAGAGGGTAAGATAGCGGAAGGGTATATACAAGGCCAACATGGGTTACTCAAAATTATTATATGTTGAGTCTATTGCACATTCTTAATGTCACATGGGGTTATTCCCAATTTTTCACAATCTGTTGCACATACTTAATGTCATATGTTAAGTCTCGGCGGACCATACAAGCAAATGCTTTGCAATCATACTTCTACTCAAGTTTCGATAGTCAACAAATTTCTCATGCATTAGGCGTGTATACAGGACCATGTACATGATAATCTTGAATAACCCCGTGTTGGACTTGTATATACCCTTCGGGTATCTTACCCTCTAACAGTCGGGCACACAAGTATGCGATATCCTAAGTGTCATAGTGCCTCATCAATTGAGAAACGAAATGCATGTGTCTCAGGTCGCCATCTTTCAACTAAACCAATGATTAGGTCTACGTTAATCTCAGCATGACCACACTAGATAACCCCAAAAGAAAACCATGTTCTGCAACACGTGTAGAATAGATATGTAACTTGGGGACTGCCGAAGAACTTGAAAACAAAAAGATACATCGCCTTGTCAAACATGTAAACATGCAACCTGGCCTCCGAGCACATCTTCAGACCGATAACTCGTCGGTCCATACAAAACACTTGGAGCATGTGGACCTAAATTACCAATGTAACCAACTTTCAATGGAAAAAACAAAATAAAATAAAATTTCTTTTATCTGGATCAGTATATTTTTGCTAATGAATTGTGATGGTCCTTCTCTGGGGGAGATGTTGTTTATTTATAGGGAAGCAACCTCTCCCCAAATCCAAACTTCTTTACAAGCAAAAGCCCGTGAACCGTATGATGCATGCATGCGTCCCGTCCAAGTATGAATATGTCAGAACCGCTGCTATAAGCAGCGGTCCTTGCATGTGTGTACGCATGCGCTGACGGTCTTTGTCATACAAAACTGCCAGCTATTGCAGCGGTTTTGTATCACAACAGCATAGTTCAGTATTATCTACATCCAAATACTAGAGGATACAGTCTTCCCATTTCCAACTGCAACTACGAGTAGACTAGCTTTTCTAATGCAAGTCAAACAACTGTCTTTTTGTCAAGAAAATCTTCTACGATCCCACTCAAATACAAGTTTTGCAAGTTTTCTATGGGAGATGTCTCTCAGCGCTATAGAGATACTCACTGGTCAGCCAACAAATTATAAAGTAACATGCAAGAACTTGGATGCAATTGAGTAGTAGACGGTGAACTCTTGGGAGTGCAGAAATAATCTGATATTAAGGAGATATGAATATCATTTGAAACGAAAACTAAAAAATGGAAAAGACAACACAAACAAAATGATACAATGGAAATTGAAAACTCGCATAGGGAAAAATTAATATTAAAGTAATATGTCAAAAATACATCATACTTGGATCAGACATTAATATCAATCAAATTCCATTGATTTTTTAGTAACTTAATAAAAAAAAGATGCAACCAAAGGATAGCAAGAAAAATTACACTATTCCTAGGTCAAGAAAAGTGAGCTTCATACACCATATGATTCATTCAAGAATTTCTCCACCAACTCCTTATCACAGCTCAAAAAATAGTTGCCTATTACTGATTAATCTCAATCAAACTCATCTTATATGTATTGTCTGCAAAAACATCAGTTACACAAGATTAACAAAGATTGAAGCTGGCATAATTTCCACTAAACGGCATACATATAATATCTTAAATGTTCAACTAGACTTAAGGGCTATGTACCTGTATACCAGAGAACATTCTTCACAAATGCTCATACACACAAAAATATTACAGATAAGGGGCAACTTCTAACTCAGAAAATTTCTCAAGAATCTAAATTATATTTGGACATAATACATTTAAAGTTTCTTATTTGTGACCAATTGCATAATATTCAAGAAAGCTTTTTAAAATTCTACAAAAAGGAAGCGAAAACTTATTTATTTTCAGTTTAATCTTGCATATCCATTGTATCAATGTAAGATAAACCAGGAAAGATTCAACAAATTACTCAGGCAAGGGCAATTATGAAGACGGTATGAGTATTTGCCAACTGTAGCTATGGCCTAATACTTTTATAGTATCCCAAAGAAAGACTAGTCAAAAGATATTAAACGTAATGCAAGTATAGAAACAAATTCTCACAAAAAAATTTCAAACAAATGATTGATCACACAATTTGCCCATGGTTGACCACTTTTCAACAACCAATTCATGGCCCACAGAAATTCAACTTGGAACCTATGAATGAAATTTTTCAATTTTGCACTGTGTTTCCAACACAATTACACCATTTCCACAAGAGCAAATTCATATATATATTACCTACGGCAGACTGCCTTCATTGGGCAAGCAGGCATCACATGCTGCATGGTCCTTTTGCTAAATCCTTATTATCATATCAGCAATGTGAGAAGAACACAACACTTCCCTCGTGGTCGGCCTAAAAGATTAGGATGAACAACTGGAAGAGTTTGGAGACTATTCCTACAGGACCTACACCAAACATACAGCACTTCCTGTCTCTTCTCAACTTGTTCCTAATTTTTTATATCCCTTACAAATGAAAATGATAGAGAAAGTTCTGGCAAGCAAAATACACGTAAGACAGTCCATTTATGCAAATCCTACATTAACCATTTGTTATTAGATGAACATCCCATGGACACTTTCACATCATACATCACAAATTATTGGCCATTGATCAATTAGACATTTGGGAACTCAAGCTTGAATTGTAAATTCGCAACTTAAATCAAATGCTTAAACAATACAGGAAGACAATAGGATTACTACCTCTAGCTTATTTCAAGCTCTACATATTCTGGGAAATGTTAGGCACCAGCTAAAAACAGTTTAGGACATTCAACATCATATAAAGCTCATCCACCTCAAGAGAAAATTATTTAAATACAACAAATCCACATTAAGTGAACATATGCAGTTTTCAGCAATGCATATATCTAATAGTGCAGATATTTCCATGAGTCAGATGGTTAATTAAAAAGAAATATAATGACTACCCAATGTTGCCAATTCCATTAACTGGTTCCACAAACTGCAGCTGATGCTGATGCTGATGCCCATCCTGCTGTGGCTCTATTTGCTGCAACGGCTGCACAACACTACCATCAAGAACCCCTCCAGAGTTGGATGTCGGGGCACCCTTCCCTTCGACAAACCGCCACATGTACCACGCCCCAACTGACCTGTAAGGCTTCCACTTCTCACACAACTGTTCCATCTGTGAAGGCCTCGGCAACTCCTCCAAACCATACAACAACTGCACCCCTTTCCTAACCCCCAAGTCACTCACAGGCAAAACATCCGGTCTGTGCAGCGAGAATATCATGAACATATGGACCGACCAGGAACCTATCCCCTTCACCATGGAAAGCATTGTGAATAATGACCTATCATCCATTTTCACAACTGTATCATCTGATAAAATCCCCGATTTATACTTATTCGCCAGGTCATACAAATAGCTGGCCTTGCGGCCAGAAACCCCAATTTGCTTAAGCTGCTGGGGAGAGAGAGCAAGGACGGAGTCAGGACTGATGGACTCCTCCCCACCACAGAGGGAGACAAAGCGTGTATAAATGGAAGTGCCAGCTTTATAGGCAAGCTGCTGGTAGAGAATGCTCTTGGTGAGGGCGTGAAATGGGTTATGGTGGAACTCGAACTGAGGCGGCGGGTGAGTGTCAATTAGTGGGCCCAGCAAAGCATCAGCAGCTCGGAGGTGGCGGATGGCTAATTCAATTTCGCCATCAGCGGACAAGGGTTTGATAACTTGGGGCAGAACTCTAGAAGCTTGGGAGGCGCTACGCCGCCGATTCTTGGCGGAATGCGTTGTAGTGGGCGTGACAGGAGTCATGGCCGTGGTGGTAGAGGCAGTGGTGGTGGTGAGAGCCAAGGAAGAAGAGGCGGAGACGGAGGAATCATCGGCAGTGGTTTGAGGCGTAGATGGTTTATCTGGGATAGAGGTGGAAAGTTTACGGATTTTTTGGGGTCGAATTGGAATTTTGGAAGGGTTCTGCGGATTATGGGAGATCTCAGTGGCGGTGGCATGGGACGACTCAGCCAAAGAGACAGGTTGAGGATGAGAAATCCGTGCACTGGAGTCGGAACTGGGCGCCGATTTGTCCAAAGAAGATTGGGGTTGGCAATCTTGCTGCGTTTTGGGGGTTTCCAGTAGAGGCTGGGATTGGGATTCCGGTTTAGGTAGGGTTTCAATTTGGATGTGGGTCTGCTCACCCATGGGAACGGAGCGCGTTGAGAAGATCAATTACAGCTAAAAGTAGTGGTAGAGGTGGCGGTTGGTGGTGGAGGTGGCGGAGGGTGGTGGGGGTTAGGGATTAGAAGGAGAAAGACGGGTATGGAGTTTGTGTATTGGGGGGAGATTACGGTAAAATTGCACTTGTAACTCAGGAATCAGTATCTCACTCATATAAACAGTCGGGTCAACGGACTGACCCTGACCCTGACTTTGACTCGAGTCCTAATGCTCCTTCACTTCCACAGTTCCACTTACCAGCACAGTTGCACCCGCTACGTTGTACCCCTCATTAAAATTTATCCATTTATTAAGATAATTAAGTAATTTCACAAATAAATTGATTATATTCTAACTTTTTTACCAACATCAACTTATAAAAAACAAAGCCCAATTCTTTTCATAGTCCCTTATCTCCACTTTGTCACATTTTAGTCCATAATCTATCCCAATACTCCCTCATTTTTTAAATAAATTTTATTATGATTCATAATTCATTAAATTTTTAAAAAAAATAATTAAAATGGATAGAATGTTCCATTAATCAAAAGTAAAATTGAAAAGAAAAAGTATGTACTTTAATAATTTAAAGATACCAGGTACTCCAATAATATTTTTTATAACTAAAAAAAATATCAATAAAGCAACTAGACTAATAAAAAAAAATAACAACATTTAATAACTGGAGTTGAATATATTCTTTAAATTTTGCGATCCATTTTGAATTTGACTTGTAATATAAGTTATTAAATAATAATTTTCTCATAAATATTGAGAAATAAAGATGGTGAAAAATAAAAAAAATTATAATCAATGTGAAAAAGAAAAAACAACTGATTAAAATAAAAATAAAATATAGGGGGTTTAGAGTAATTATGAATACATTTATGCTAAATTGTACCATTTCGTATGTTTTAGAGCGTGCTAAAATGTATAAATATAATTTAATCATATGATATTATAATAAGTCAATTAGAATATATAAAATTTCATTAATTTTTTTTTACTATTATAGACAAATTTAATAAATTTTAATTAAAGAAAGAAATATTTAATAGAACAAAACAAACACCAAAAGTGCTAATATGAATTTTAAAATATATTTGCGTTGTAATTATTATGTAATGTCTTGTAAATTTGTAACTATCCGTAATTCGTATATAATAGTTTTATGAAATGATGGAGGCGGAAGAACTGAACAAGGCTTCATGCCATTCGGGACAAAATTGGTATTGTTTCTTCCCACCAACGAACAATCGTCACCCTTTGAATTGGTAACAAGAATTGCATTCTTGAATCGATGTCAAATAATGAAAACAGTGAAACGTGGCGGCAATCGACCTCCATGTTCGCCGCCATGCATGCTCCTCCTCGAACTATCAGCTCCTCCGTCTTTCTCGCATTCCTTCACACCTCCTACAACAAGCTTTGCATCAACCTTCAGTCAGTTCATTTCCAACTTTTTGCTGCCAAGAAACCTTCTGATTTCTACATATCAAGAGAAAAGAAATCGTAAGAACCCATTTTCCGGGGGTGATACGACGCCGTGAATGAGTACGGACGCCGGAGACGATGGGGTGCGCAAGCCCTTATTGCACACGGGCAGCTGGTACCGCATGTCGGGCCTGGGTTCCCGGCAGTCCAGCATCATGGGCTCGTCGGTCCAGATCTTGCGGGAGTCTATTTCCATATATCTCTGCGTGTTCATTGTCGCGCTCGGCCCAATCCAATTTGGCTTCACAGTATAGTTACTACATTTTGATTAATTCCACGCAGTTCAAGAATCTTTCTTTTTCTTTTTCGAGGTTTTGGTTGATTTTTTGTTTAAATGTGGCAGTGCGGATACTCTAATCCCACGCAATATGAAATCATTAATGATCTTGGTCTGACCATTTCTGAGGTATCCTAGTTTTAGTAGTATTTATTTTGGAATTCTGCTATTAACTCTTCAGATTAATTTAAAGAAAACATTTCTGGTTCTTATTTCCATCTTTTGGTTTTCTGGGTGGGAAAGTTTTCCATATTTGGCTCTTTATCAAATATTGGAGCAATGGTTGGTGCCATAGCAAGTGGGCAGATTGCAGAATATATTGGGAGAAAAGGGGTATGATAATGTTTCAGTAATCTTATTGCTTTCTTGTTTGTAGCTGGTTTGGAACAATGAGATTGAATTTCTAAGCAACATGTTTAATGGTGCTATGTTTTCTTGTCGTAGTTGTTCTTTATCCTTACAAGTGTTTATGTGATATCCTCAAATACAGTCACTGATGATTGCTGCAATTCCAAATATCATTGGCTGGCTTGCTATTTCATTTGCGAAAGTGAGTATTGTGACTTGGAGTTCTATACTAGCATGGATGAATGCGTGTACTATCTACCGTTTTACTAATATGTTGACTGTTGAGATGTACTGCATTTCTATAGGACTCCTCATTCTTGTTTATGGGAAGGCTGTTGGAAGGCTTTGGTGTCGGCATAATTTCTTACACGGTAACTTAAATTGAATAATTATAAATGCATAGTTGGGATATGAGTAGCGATGATAATCAGTGGTGTTTCTGCTGTTTAAATGTGCATAGGTTCCGGTATACATAGCAGAGATAGCACCTCAAAACATGAGAGGAAGCCTTGGAGCTGCAAATCAGGTTAGCTTCTTCCTGTTCTCACTATTTCAACATTTATCTTCACTAATTACCAGTATGTAGTGGCGTGGTAAACGTTAATCCAGTCTGTTCATTTCCCCTTTAGCTTTCAATAACAATTGGAGTAATGCTGGCATATCTGCTGGGCCTTTTTCTACCATGGAGGATACTTGCAGTTTTAGGTTGGTCATCATATGTTTGTATGTGGTGCTATTATGAAATGTGATTGTGGTAAGCTATTTCTCAGTGATGAAGACTATTTCGATTTGGCATACACTGGTATTTCTAAGTCACTTGGATAAGAAGAGCGAGATATCTATACTATATGCCACTGTTACCAAACATCAACTGCCTGGAGGATAATGATGTTCTGTGTTTCCTCCTTATATTATTCTGGTTTTTTGTTGCATGAATGACTTAATTAATACAAAGAAAAAAGTTTTGGGTTTGTATACCAAAATGAAATAAGATTTTCACAAACTATTTTAATGAATCATATTATGCTTTATTTGTTGTGTATGATTGATGTGGGGAAAAAAATAAAGAAAGAGATTAATTTTGAAAGAACCACCATATTGTTCACTTATCCATGTATATTTCATTTAGCGAATATGAATGTTTCTCTTAGTAAATCTTACTAAAATCTTAAAAATGGTTTCATTTTTTGATATTGTAAATAGTAAATGAATAAATCAAGTTTCATTTATTTTCAGTTGAATTTAAGTCAATAATAATTAATTCTTCTCCGTAATCTTGTCTTAAGTTAAGAAATATAAAATATTTCAAGCTTATTCATATTTTTTATAATATACATATATATATATATATTATGTGTAGCATATGTAATATATAGTATAATATACAGACATAGATGTCGATTAAGCATATATAATATTCAAATTAAATTTATCTATATACCTGCACCAAGAAATATATTTAGCCAAAGTAAAAGGAACCTAGTCATTCTAAAAATGAGTTAATATTAGTTCAATGAGTTAATGAAGTAATACATTTTATTAACTTAAATAATAACAACATAATTTACACAAAAGCCCATTAAATAATATTACTATATGGATATTTTAGTCAAATCAAAGATTCAAAAGACACATTCATGCTTTCGTACTAGTACATACATATATACGAGCTAACTGTGCCTTTGCTTGGAAGTGAGATCTTGTGGTGCACTCTGTGCCATTTCTCTCTAGGCCTTTTGAAGAAACTGATTGAGTATGATGACAGAGGTTAGAGCCCAGGTTATGCTCTCAACAAAACTAAAGTAGTTTTATCCAACTGCTTCCTTGTATTGCAGGCCCCAAGCTATTTGAATCTTATATGTTAAAGAAATTGCTTTGTATATGCATTGAATTGAGAATTTCACTTGCAGGAATTTTGCCATGTACAATCTTGATACCTGCTCTGTTCTTTATACCAGAATCTCCTCGTTGGTTGGTATGATACACAATCTTGAGTTCTATATTAATCATGCTTCAGTTTTATGTTTATTGATTTAATTTAAAATCTAGGCTAAAATGGGCCTGGAAGATTTTGAGACTTCTTTGCAAGTTTTACGGGGATTTGACACAGACATCTCAAATGAAGTAAATGAGATTAAGGTATCCTTGGTTTTGTGCCATAACATTCTTTACCCTGGTGATTCACATTTCACATGAGAAATTTTTATCAATAAGTCTATATGACGTGTTTCATCGTCATTTGTCTTTGTTGTGCATAATATTCCTCCAGAGATCTGTGGGTTCATCAAGCAAACAAACTGCTATCCGGTTTTCAGAGCTCAAGAGAAAACGATATTGGTACCCTTTGATGGTACATTCGTCCTCTAAAACCTGAAGTTTCTGAGCTGACTCAATCATCGACTTTGCTACATTTTCCTTAATATAGAAATTTGTTTCTTCTTTCTCTCCTACAGGTAGGAATTGGATTACTCATGCTTCAACAATTAAGTGGTATCAATGGCGTTTTCTTTTATTCAAGTAGCATATTTCAGTCTGCAGGTAATGCCTTAAGCTATAAAACACATTATAGTCCTCATCTTATAAATTAAATAAAGCATGTCTAGTAATTTTTTATGTTGAGAATGCAAAACTCCTATTCAAGCATAAAATGAGACTGACTTTCCTGAATTGAGTCATAGAAATGCTTCAATCTTGATCAGTTGAACCCAATAGGGCACTGGACTTCTAGTACTCCTTACTTTGCTAGCTTACCTTACAACACGTCACTTTACAGCCTGTATCCATGTTCTTGTAACATTGTCATTGGCTGTCATGATTTCTGAATGCATACTTCATAGTCTGAATCTATGTTTATAAGTTGTCTTCAAATTTTGACAGGGGTCGAATCAGCTAAATCCGCGACATTGGCACTTGGGGCTATTCAGGTAAACATCACCAATCAGATACCCATTCTGACATTCATTCACACACAATCAAAATTTTGCTAATGAAAAATCCTGTTGTCTGTAAAGGTCATTGTTTGTGCCATATCAGCAGCCTTGGTGGACAGAGCGGGTCGCAGAGTTCTTCTTATAGTATGTTCAACCAATCTTTTAAACTGTGATTCCACTATTTACTCAATCACCATTATGGAAACAGATCTAATGTGTTTCTGCAGGTGTCCTGCTCACTAATGACTGCCAGCAGCCTCGTTGTTTCAGTGGCGTTCTATTTAAAGGTCTGTACTGTTCTGGGACGCTTCTCTGTTCTTTTGTCCGCTTGCTTCTTCAGTTATTGAGGACCTTCAGGCTGTTTTATTTCAATATTTTTCACTGAATGCAGGATCCTGAAAATACTGATTCTATACTGGGAGTATTTGCGCTAGTAGGACTTCTGGTATGTCTTACATGTGGTATTCTATTAAAAATGCACATCCGTGATGGCATGTCCACTTAACTACATTTCTTTCGGCAGTTTTTAGTGCTCGGTTTTTCTATTGGACTTGGTGGTGTACCATGGATTATAATGTCTGAGGTATGAAACTGAAAAATACGTTTACAGAAATTTCATAGTCAATTAATCAGACAAGGAGCAGTAGTATTTTGTTTGGCCTAATCCTCTATGAAGTATATCTAACATACGAGTAGAATTTGAGCTCAATTTTGTAAACATTATGCTCGACCTCGAGCTCATTTCGAGCAGTTGAAGGGAAGATTACTCTTTTGTTTGATCAGATAAAAATTTCTGCCACCATCCATTCTTACTTAGTTCTGACCTAAAACTCTAGTCTTGAGATTATGACTCGGGATAATGCATATAGTGACTCGCTTCTAAGCATCATTTGAGTTTATAACTTCCGTTGTTGCAGATTCTTCCTGTGAGCATTAAAAGTCTTGCGGGCAGTGTAGCCACATTAGCCAATTGGTTGTCAGCGTCAGTGGTTACAATGACAGCCAACTTACTCTTCACTTGGAGCTGTGGAGGTTCTCTCTCTCTCTCTCTCTCTCTCTCTCTCTCTCTCTCTCTCTCCCCCCCCCTCCCCCCCCCTC
>NC_026159.1:5711799-5727861 GCF_000512975.1 Sesamum indicum | reverse complement strand
CCCCCCCCCCCCCTCCCTCCCTCTCTCTCTTGATAAGCATTCTAATGAATTTCAATTTTGGCAGGGACTTTCCTCATTTATGCTATAGTATCAGCTCTTACTGTAGTGTTTGTGGCCTTCTGTGTTCCTGAAACCAAAGGGAAAACGCTGGAAGAAATTCAGTTGTCCTTTAGATGATATTATTCGCAATGTGATATTATTCAGAGTACATCTCTGGTGTTACCGCGCACCAATATAGTTTTTTTCTTGTGAGTGTATGTTATTGTAAAAATTGCTTCCTCCGCAATTTCACAGTCCAGTTGTTCGCGTCCAATGTCATTTTGTATTGGAAAAAGCACAGTGATATTACATGCAATACAATCCATCAAAAGTTCATTTCACAGGTTCACAATATACCGAACGAAATTCTTACAACGTTCTCTGGAATACAAAGACATTACGGGAACTGAATTATATAACTAAGCCGAGCTTCATTTTCTGGCTTCATCTGCATGCAATGAAGCAAGGAACTGATTGAGAAATCTGTTGTAGACACAGGGTCTTTCTAGGTGAACCAGGTGACCTGCTTTCTTAATCCCTTGAAACGTGGCCTTGTCTCCTAGCTGCCTGTATACCAGAAAGAAATATACTCGTTGAGGTTATCAAGGTTGTTTTCTCATGCAGTCTAAATTTGAGCAGTGACAGAATTTTAAGACATTGTTGTGAGATTCTGAGCTGTTTTTGGCATTTTACTATTCGGATGAAGCGGTCTTTTGCCAGGCTATGTTTACCTATATTGCAAAGAGTAGTTGTGTATGAAGAGAATTAAAGCTTACTCTTTCATGTTCTGGGCGAGTTCCAGGTTGAATATCTGATCGTTCTCGCCCCACAGTAGATGTATTCTCTGTAAGAAAAAACATTATCAAGATGTTAAAAAACTAGCTTTCTTCAATTTTCTTGAACATACACGCATGTTGCTTGATGTTTCCGATTATACATACCTGGCGAAAATTTGGGATGCTAGTATCCTTGGTGCTGACGACAAGGCCTTCGAGCAGTTCAGCCCTTTCCTTTCTGTTGTTGAACATCACCTGTTCATCAGTACCATGTCAATTCTGGGATCAGCCATAATGATCTTGGTTCCCATGTTTGCACAACTATTGACTACTCCAATCTGTGGTGTTCTTTCTATTCATTAATTTTCTCAAACTTGTAAGGCCTTTCGTCCCGACAATGATACTTGAAGTTTTTAGAATATTTTATTCTGAATTTAGGAAGGAGTTCACATCCAAGAACTCAAATGTAGTAAATTTGATCACATCGAATCAATCATATACATAATAACTGTTGTCGTAGTTATTATATAATTTTACACGGATTAAATACAAAAAAGGCTATGTGAGAAAACAAAGGACAATTCACCCCCTTGTATTATCACAAGAGGGTGAATTGTACTTTGTTTTTTTCCATGATTTTGTTTTTCTTTTTTTTTTGTATTATTTCATTAACACATGGAGTAAATTGATTTAATCTAATTTTACACCAATGACATGATAACTATACATATAATTATTAACTTTGATCAAACTTAAATACGATGCAAGAAAGTATTAATTTAATTTAGGCAGACCTCAAGAAAGTCTTTATGAAGACGATCAGGGAACCAGAGCTTCTTGTGTGTAGCAACTCTGAGAAGCGCCTTACAACCCTTAACGGAAGTTGGCAGCAAGAGCTCCGACGACGAAGAAAACCCCAGCCCCTCAAGCGTAGCTGTGCTTATCGAGTCCGTCATGGCCAGGATCGACCCAGAAATCACCAGCGCCTCCACCAGCTCCGGGTACAGCTCCGCCATCTTAAACGCCACCATGCCGCCGTAGCTGAACCCCACCACAGTGCACCTATCTATTCCCAGCTTCCTCAGCCCTTTTACCAGACACTCCGCCTGGAACGTCGGCGACCTGTCGGGGTTGTCGGTGATTGACCCGCCGAAGAAGAGGAGGTCCGGCACGTAAACGGAATATTTTTTCGTCAGAGACCCCACCTAAATGCACGGAAACAGGTTTTATGTCAGCTAAGAATGGATGAGTTCATATCAAGAATACATAGGCGAACTGAAGTTGCTTTCTAGAAAGAATCACAACGAGAAATGCCCACCTGGAATTGCCAGGTGACAATGCCCTCGGCGGCAAAGCCATGGACGAGAACTACTACGGGCTTCGTCGGCTTAGCGGTTGCTGTGTCCCCGTCGGCGGCGGAAGTAATGGCTTTTTTCGTCTTTTTTATGGTCTCAGACGGCACCCAAATGTTCATAACAGTGCCTGGCTCAATCTCCACATTGTGTGGTCTAACCCCCGCCAGCTTCATCAGTCCATGCAACAATGGTTTCTGCGCTGCTACAAGGTTCACCATCTCTGTTTATGTGTGTGTTTGTGAGGTTTGCTGAAATGGTGGGGAGAGGGTTTTAAGCTGGTAGAAAAACAGAGAGTTGGTGTTAGGTTGTTAACCCTTGCCTTTGAATATGAGTTTTATATATGCATAAAACACAAAACTCTTATTCACACCAATCCAAAATTTTTGTTCAAATCAAATTCGATTCAATAAAAATTAAATATTAATATATTTACTATATGATCAGTCATTTTTTTAAAACTGAACAACAAACATATATGTCAAGTGTATTCCACATATCATATAATCGATTCAAGTTTGGCCACACTCAATTTAAATTAAAATTATCATGTGAACGATCATGCTTCATAAATTATAAACGAATCGCATGATACGTCCAGTAAATAAATTCAGACTTGATCAAACACGATTTGCATTATAATTTGTGAGACAAGCTGGACCCATTTGATAACTGTGTAATGGTTAAAAATGGCAAATGTTGTTTATTTCTAGTTGTTTTGCATCTAATTATTTGTACCATATTTTCATAAATGAGAATACTTATTGCTGTTTATGTTAAACCCTTGTGTAATATGTTCAGCTTCCATGTTACCTTTGGTCTTAAATATATATTTATTTAAGTGGGTGGCATAAAATTTTCTCAATTTTACGTGGAATACAATTAATATATAATAGATTTGTACAAAAATGTAATTTTAAGAAAAAAGATGTTAGAAGCTAATTTCTGACTTACTTTTTAAATTCTTAATAGAAATTCTTCAATTTAATTACTAATATTTTATAAGTTCGATATTTTACTTTATTCAAACACTTCAAAAATTTATTTATAAATTAAAATTTTGACATTTTATTAATTTTAAAAACAGCTTGTATGAATTTATAACAAAAAAATGAAAATAGTTGAAGTGGTTTTCTTGCAGTAAATGAATAATAATCATTATATCGTGATTATTTCTTCCTCTGCAGTGCACCTTATGATTCCTAGAATGACTCAACATGGGCAAACATACTTGTCACTTATTGCTCTCTCTCTCTCCCAACCCCCACTCCTTATTCATTTCATTTAATTGCAATATTCAATATAACCTTTTAAATGCTGATGAGGTATCCATGATTCAATCATTCATGCGGAAATTTCATGGCGTAATACATCAAAAATTCTGTTTCGGATCGGATTTCGTAATTACAGGATAAGTTTAATATATTTGTTGTGTGATTAGTGTACAGTTCAATAAAAGTGTAATGCACTGATCGTATGATTAGTGTACAGTTTAAAAAAAGTGGCACACCTGTCCTGTGATTGTTTTGATTTGATCAAATCTGATTTGAGTAAGAATTTTAGTAGAAAATTTTTTACCAAAGTCGAGTCTGATCATATTCACACCACTTTTATTACAAATATATTGTTAATCACATAACAAATATTATATATATAATTAATTCAAATTTGACGAGCGAACCAGAATTTTCTGTGAGGGAGAGTGTGATGTGGGCAATGATAAAGTTGTGTGGTGTTGAAAGGGTCTTAAATTTTGGGAGTGGTTGATAACGTGATTTGGCGATGGGCCATGCAGACCATGTGCTCTCATTTACTACTATAATATTTTAACCAATTTCTTACACGAAATCATCTTATGTTTTATCCTAACTCATAATTCTCTTTTTTTTATTTTTTATAAAAGTGATAGTTATATTATTATATTAATATTTTAATAAATTAAGCAATTGAATAATTCGTGATTAGTTCGATCAGTACATTAATATAACTAATAATAAATTACATTAAATTTAGACAAACACCCACAAATTCAGTGAAGCTTAAACTCATGATCTCAAACTTATTCATGTAATCTCAATCTTAATCACTAAATTAATACATTATTGGCGGTCATAATTGTCAGTTGAGTAACTAAGATAAGCACAAAGACATGTATATGTTTTAAGTTTAGGTAGTTTGAATTTTGATCAACCACACTGCCTACCCCTCCACCCCACCCACCCAACAATCAAATTAGAGTACTTTGGTCCTAAGCCTATACGAGGAATAATTTTCAACTAATGATCTTGATTTTTTCTTATTCTTTGCTCATTATTGACTCTTGTTTTCGTCATAAATTTATAATAATTCAATATAATCATAAATAATCAATTAAATAATAATTTAATTTCGTTACGTGGATTTGGAGTGAGATAAGTAATTTACTTATTTATTAGGACAATACTAACACGTTTGTAGTATTTGAATCCATGACCTTATATTCATTAGGACATTTTTCTGTAGAAGCGGTAATGAAATTTATCATATAAATGTTCTCAATAAATTAAATAACACGTAAATTCAATCAATATATGACTACCGTAACAAAAAATATCGAAATAAATTATAATAAACACATATAAAATGAAACAAAAATAGCATAATCACCAACTCGTTCATAAAACCTCAGTTTTAACAATAGGATAAGAAATTATTGGTTAATTGGGACATGATTTGAATGATTTGAGTGGGTGGTTTAGCATTTGTCTATGTAGTATTCAGTTGAAAGTGGCTAACCTACCTCTGGTGCATGGAGGTTGAAGTCAATTAGAGTAGCCATTTCAAACATGTTGTCTTTGGAATACTATTGTTGTGTCACGTTATTTTTGTGTGCATATAATTAAGAATATTTAATACTTTAAAATATATTATATAAAAATAAAATATATAAATTAATATATTATAGTAAAAAGAGAAAGAAAGAAAATAAAAGAAAATTAATTTGAGTTAATATAAAATTTAAAAAAGTTAAATAAATTAGTTATATTATTAGTTGATGGGCATTTTTGACTTTATCGAAAATTAGTGCGACGGTGTCATTAACCATTTGTAAGTGTGGAGAGCCTTTCTTTTTTATATAGTATATATATATGTATGTTGTACACACACGTACATCTATACTAATATAATAAATTATAAATATTTTCTATTCATAAACAATGATTAGTCACACTATTGCACTAAATTTTTATTTATTGATCAATAAAACTTTTAAAATGATTTTATTTTTTATTCTTTTGAAATACAATGTATTGGTTTTATATATTTTTTATTTATAATATATTTAAAGCACAAAATATTATTTATTATACACGAAGAGATGGCGTACCACGATAGCTAATCTATACAATATTAAAAAATATATATATATTTTCACTCACAAATACCGGTTATTTACACCGCGACATTAATTTTTTTAAATTACCAAAAATGTCCTTTTGTATTTTCAACCACCCCTATTTAAATTCTTTTTCTCATCTATATAATCTATACTATATATCTATCTGTACTAATATGAAATTTTCACTCACACCAAAATTTTATGTGTGTCAATAATATCTTTAAATTAATTTTATTTTATTTTATTTATTTATTTTTAAATGTAATGTATAATTTTATATATCTTATTCTTATTTATAATATAATTTAGAATATAAATAATTATTTATTATATATATATATAGGAACGACGTACAATAACCACTAGTATTGATAGAAATAACCACTAAGAGCAGGCCGGACTGATTTGTCTATGTAAGAATAGGGGTTTGTTTGATTATGGGCTTGGACATTTAGGACAACTTGTTACGGCCCATTTACTTTTCTTGGGATGAGGTGCTTAACCTAGATTAGAGAAATGCTTTTCTTTTTGTTTTCTTTTTTTAGTTCGTTCGAAGACAATCTCATCGCGATCTCAATCACGAACAACTATAATTATTTATAAATTAAGTATCAATATTAAATATTTATAATTAATTAATAACTATTATTAAAAAAATATCGATTATTAAAATAGAATTACAACTTATATGTTGATAAAATTCGGACCCATAATCTTATAATTATGAATCCCCAACTTCATCAACTGAGAAAAACATTAGCCACGTGTATTGTTTCTATTTGTTTGATGAAAAATAGATAAATTAATTATACTTGGCAAAATTTTACTCCCATTATTTTTTCTTCTTTTCTTTTTTTGGTCTAAAATTTGATTAAACTCAATTAATTATAATGGGAATTGATCACAACCATCCACGACTTGTGATTCTGTCTTGTAATATAATTTGATTATCCATTACATGATAAATATGTATTCACTTATGACCCAATTGAACTTGATCCGACTGAAATTTCACATACCCAATTTTAGAGATCATGGGACAGTCGTAAGACTTAGTACAACATGGCCCATTGCTAATTTGGTCTACCTTATAAGTAATAAGGCTGATATTTCAGCTTCTTACAATTAGGTTCAAGTCTCACACTCACCTACGTTAGGACACTTTTACTTTAGTTCCTTCTATTAGATATATGCCATTGGTTAAACACTGAAAATTACGGAATAGGACAAGGGTCTGCATCTTTGGGTTCGATTGGATCGATCGACATAACTCGATAGTCTGTTATTACAATTATTGATCTTGAACTCATCTGAGAACAAGCTATCGAAAACGTGGTTCCATACACCCTCTGACACATTGACTCCTGTATGGCCTCCACAAGAAAGATATGCATTTATGACTGTGAGGCCTAGCTCTGCGGCCCTGATATAATTTAAGCGAACTAATTTAAATTTCGAAAAATTTTAGCTGGGGATCTCCTCAGAAAGCCTAACGATTTGTGCTGCAGGTCAAGCCACCATCCAAATCGATGTAAGACTTAGTCCCCACTTCAGGTAGCAAACATCCGACTCAGTAAGCAAGATCATCACTTATCTCGATCCAAATCAATATGATTTGATTCAATATGTATTTCTTTTTGCATCCTTCAATCGGACCATGATTCAAATAACTATAACGATATTTCACTTGTTTGACATTAAAGTAAGCAAAAAACAACCACACTTGCCTTTTCCCCACATTCACTTCATGTTTTTTGTCACAATGTTGATGTGGGGTTACATAATAATGCTTTTAAAATTATATAAATGTCCCCAGACTTCTCAATAATATAAAAAATGGTCAAATATCCTTCCTTGTTTCAATAGGATCATACCAAATCAGTTATGACCGGACTTAAACGCAAAGATGTAAGAACTCGTGATTACCGCACAATACTCATCTGCAATGCCCTAAATATAGTTGTGACTACCCTAAATAATATTATGATTTTACTAACTTCAGCATTGACATATTATAATCGAAATTCTTTCCAATATCGTTCTCATACGTTCCTTTTTTACGGACATATTGTTAGAATTTCAATTTAATTAAGCACTTTTAAATTATTCCATAAATAGACTTGACCTAAAATATACCTTCCAAATTCAGACATACAACATCGGGCGCCGCCTGTGAAAATTATCGATGTTATTAAAAAAAATAAAGAAAACATGCATCACGCTTTGTCTTAGTGATCAGTAGATGAATTTATACAAGATTCCGAATATCTTAAAACTTTTACTTTTAAATTAAAATTCTTTTATATAAACAACCAATTACACCATTCAATACATCAGAAACGAAATAAATACATCAACGACTTCATCTAAAACATACATTAAAAGACACAAAAAAATGAAAGCGGACAGACGCTTATATATTAAGTCATCATGAGACTGGAAAAATTGGTGATGGAGAAAAGTAAAAGGACAGGAAAAAACAAAAAAAAAAAAAAAAAAAAAAAAAAAAGGTGGGGAGTTTCCTTTGGGCAGAAGACTAAGAGATAGAGAGAGCATCCATCCTTGTAGGAGACAATTTGGACGTTACAGTTTGAATTTCATTTTTTGACTCAGACCAAACTTTTCACCCATAAGATCAACAACTACATATCACTTTATTTTTATTTTATTTATGTTATAAATTAATTAATTTAATATTTCTAATCATCACTTTCTTTGCCTTCACTCCATTCCCATTCTGTATATATTCTTCAGCAATTCGATATCTATCAAAAGTAGATCCCATCAACACACCCACATTACTTCCTATACACAACTTTGTAGAAAATTATTTTTTTTATTAAAGAAGTTAAGCCTATTTTTTTTTCATATTTTATATTAATAAAAATGATTTTGGGGTTTGTGATTTCAATCGAATATTCAAGATTTATTTTTACGTATGAATCGATCGTAAACATTAAACGTAAGATTTTTCTATGGGTTAACACTTCGATATTCGTTCTTTTTTTATATGAACTTCGTAATTTTATTCTAATAATAAAAGATGAAGACGTAGTACTCATAACCGCTTAAACTCCTTCCAATTTGAAATGCATACCTACATTGATTATTAAATCTATTTAATATTCATATATGTAGAGAGAGGGTTGTGTTGGAGGAATGTTTTTTCCTTTTTTTTTTTTAATTCAAGGACAAGTTGGAAAGTGTTTGTGTTGGGAAGTTGGGATGTAATAATATAAGACATATGGGGTTGGGTTTGTTTGTTCCCAATATGTGCTTTAATAATAATAATTGTGTGCAATTCGGATATTCTGTTGTGCATTGCATGGGATGCATGAGTCCTTTAGCCGCCACGTGGCACGTGTATTTATGGCAATCATTAGCCCCTTTTTTGGGTTATAGTGTTTTTACAATATCATCCTCCTGATACGCTATGATTATCAATATATTTTTGGAGAATTGGTCCCTGTTCATTGGGCCCCACCAAATCCAACCCCCCGCCTACTACTACAAATCATCATCATCATCATCCACCTACATGCATGGTTCATATGCACCCCACCCCCACTTGTGTGGGTCTCAACTCCTAGAGATTTTGCTCTGCTTACTGATTTTACACCTCAAACCTTGCCTACTCTCATAATTTGGTTTTACAGCTTTCATTTTTAATTTAAGTTAAATTTAATTATATCTAAATACATACAAAGAACTCGAGTGGTTTATAGATTTTAACGCGTCGCTTTTCTATCGATTTGCAGTTTTAAAAATAAATTCGTACAATTTAAAAAATTAAAATAGATAATAAGTCACGCAACGAGACATTGATCGTGTTATATGCTGTATTGTTTGCGGTCGGTTGCAGGAATAGGACCACATTTATGTTCATCTCAAATCCCCCATCTATCGGCTAATGCTTCATGTATCTTTTGCACACGAAAAGTTTCAGTAATTCATAAGCTTTAAAACATTTTCTTGCTAATAGGCCACTTTCATAAGAACAACCTCGTACGCTTACAAAATAAAATCGAATAATATTTTAAATGATGTGACAGTGTGTATCGATCATATTATATATCGAGTTGAATAAATTAATTTATAATTAATAATTAGACGTAAATATGAAAGGAGAGATGAAAAAAGTAGTGGGAAGCATTGCGTGTGGAGAAGGGTAAGTGATAGAAGGATGGGAAAAACATTGGGGTAATCGCAGGTTGTAATGTTTGATGCTGATAATGATGATGATGAGAAGAGGGCATCTTTTGGGAAAGCGGTGGTGTCCCAACTCCAATCTCAAGACCATCCCTTTCTCTCTCTTCTCCTTCTTATTTTGAATCTTTGGATCAAATGGAATCGATCGAATGGATGATGTCCGAGAGAGAGAGAGAGAGTTGGAACGAGTTTGTTTTTGCTTTGTTCTGTTGGGGGGCCATGATCCCCTGTGGGCCCTCCTTTTTGCGTCTTGTGTGTTTGTCCCCCTCACCACCACTTGATCATCCATTGCTTTGTTTTTTATTCTTTCCAAGTGATTGAAAAATCAGAGGCGTTTGCTTTTTCCAAGTTTGGGTCAAAGATTTGTAGGAGGAACATTTGATGATTGCGGTGCGGACTACTACACATCTTTCGCTTTCTTTTCTCATCTCTCTCTCTCTCGTTCTTTTTTGTCTGTCCTCCGTCCGTCTCTCGATGCAACGCAATCCACTTACGTACTTATATTGAAATTGCACCTACTACGTATCTATTTTATGCAAATGAAATGGTCTATTTGTGAGACAATCTTTTTGTCCTAGGTATCTAATTCAATATAAGTTTTTTGGTGGAGCTATAAACAATTGATTTTTTTATGTCCAAATCAGATTCAATCACAATCGATCCAATTTAAATCGTGACCATAATCTTCTCGTATTTTTCATAATTTTTTGAGATATTCACAATAATTCATCTGTTTGAGTAACATAATTTAATAAAATTGAAATTTTAAAACCCATTACGCTCAAGCCACTTATGTATAGGTTTATTGAGGGTATGTATGTATGTATGTATGTATGTATGTTCACGTGATTTCAGGTGTAGGAGTATTGATTGCAATGTGAGCTGAAAGTGTTTGTTTCTCATGTACAGATATCTCACTCACACTCCTCTCCTCCTCCTCGTCCTATATACGTCCCATCTCCAGTGATGGACGGACGGATTCGACTCCCTCGCCCTATAATCATACTGCGGACGCCTTCTCTTCTCATTCCTCTCTTGAATTTTAACCAACTCATAATTGCTTCTCTGCCCACACTCCCCACTTATACTCACACAAACAAATATTTTTTATTGTAATTTATTTGTATTATTTGAAAAAAAAATAGAATAAATTATAATTTTTTTAAATAATTATTATAATTATAAATATTTCATTGTTATTTGAGAAATTATAAATATTTTTTTAAAATTAATGATCGTCTAACAAATACTCCCTACAATGGGATACCACGAAGGGATTTGTGATAGATGGACGTTAATTTTAGAGGGTATTTGTAATTATCACAAATATTTGGAGAGTCCGCTGTAATTTACCCAAAAAAATATAATTAAATTTTGCTTGATTATTGAAACAAGTTATAATTGAATCGTACAAAAGACGAACTCGAGTAATTTAAAAATTATCAAGTATATTTTTTTATTTTTTAAAATTTGATTCGAAATTAAACGGGGGTTGCAAGTTTATCAAATAAAAAAAATTAGAGTACAAGAAACTTTTTTAAAATTTGACATAATTATAAATGTCCAATCATAAATAAAAAATTTACCAATATCTCATAATTTTATTGTCTAACAACCACCCAATCTATTAGTATATGTTAGGTTTTCTTTTATTTTTACGGTGAATTTATCAAAATATTATTCTGAATTATGAATTATATTTTTATTTTTTTAAAATATGGACTAAGTGAATACTTTTTTTTTTTTACAATATTTCAATATTCTTCATTCACATTGTTTGTTTATTATTATAGTTTTTTTTAAAGAAGAAAAAAAGTAAAGCACTACAAAGTTGATCATAATTCCAGGTCTAATTCATCAAAAAAAATTATATAACTTTATCAAACATTAAGAAGTATTGATAATTTTATAAAGAATAAAGAGAATATTCGTAATTATGTCAAATTTATAAGAAATTATTGTAATGTACCCTTTTAATGAATTAATGAATAATTTAATTTATTTTTCAGTCATGGCCAATGAAATGTTGTGATGTCCACCGAATTTTTAATATCAAAACTATTTATTGGAAATTGTAAAAATAGAAGTAACAGGTGTTTTTCTAAAAATCAAATTAGAGGTATAATTGTCATATTTAAAAATTATTGTGACGGGTGCCGCCAATCATTATTTGTGTGTACAGGACTTTTTTTCTATACTAATTAGTCATCGTGGCACGATGTCCTTGCATGCATATAATAAACTATAATTCTGGCACGCCGTCCTTATGTGCGTATAATAAATAATCTTTTATATTTTTAAAATATAATATAAATATGAATGAAATACACAAACCTACGAATTATATTTTAAAAAAGAAAAATAAACTAAAACAAAAAGTAATTTTAAGATATTATCGACACAACAAAAAAATGTTACAGTGACGTTATAGTGATCGTGAGTGAATCAATTATAATTGTATCACGAACGTGGATCATTAAAAACTGTGTAATCAATATCAATTATTTACAACAAATTAATAACTATTATTTAAGTAGAATAACACTGACCCACACGTTGATGAGATTCAAATATCTGATTTTATAGTAACGGAGTCTCAATTTCTCTAAATAAAATTATATTTCTCGAGATAACCTCAATTAGTTTGATAAGTTATGGTTGATTAATTTTTGTTTTGTTGTTTAATTAATTGGTATGTAAATAAAAAACCCCTTATCTCCCATAATAATTAAATAAAAGCTTGCAAATCTAGAGAATTACTTAAATTTAAAATTATGTAAAACCGCATGGTTCCAACATGCATGTCTAGACAACATTAATTAATGAAAACTATTATTTTGATTAAGCAAGAAAGGGAGCCAAATCAAGGTCTTTAGTCCCGTGAGTCCAATTGTTGCCGTCTTGGGAGTAGAGATTATTATTTTTAGGAATAATTACACTGTTTTTTTTTTAAGTTTGATCAAATTATATATAGACTGATCAAATTATATGTAGACGGCTTTTATAAAGTTTTTATTCGATAAATAAATCAATTCGTTGGTTAAAATTTATAAAATTTGTTAATTATTTTTAAATGTAATTAAGCTCACATGTAGATTTGATGCAGTTCAATATTCACGGGTATTTTTGCAAAATTTGATTTTATTACATATAAATTCTTATGAGGTTATAAAATTATATTAAATACTGTTGAGGTTTGTTTTTATTGGAATAAATTATTTATTATATATTTTTTTTGTGGTTTTAAATTCATAAATACTAAATAAATTATATTAGAATGTACAGTGAATTCCATTTATCTTGGGAGGGAGGGCAGGGCAGGGAGGAGGAGGCAGAGATACGGATACGGACATTAAAGTGTTTGATGGATTGCCTGAGAGAGTTGCCTCGTGATCGGAGAAGGCAGATCCATGGAAGACTGTTCCCCTTAGTCACGTGGGCTCTTTTGACTGCCCAATGACCAACCCTCCGTCGTCACTTCACTTCCCCCCTTCGCCACTCAAACCCCACTGGGGCCCCCCCGGGGGAAATCTGTATCTATAGGTGTATCTATAGGCAGCTGAGCGCCTATATATACACACACACACATTTAACGTTGGATTACATTGTGTATTTCCACACTAAATTACACGCTGCAGTGCAGTGCAGCCTCTGATCTGTGGCTTTTCTCTGCGCACCCCTATTTTTATCCAAGTTTACTGTGAGTTTCCTTCGCCTTTGCAACATTATATTCAAGAATATGGGCAACCAAACTGTTGTCTGATTGAAGACAACGTGGAGTTCTGCATTCTGCTGACTGTTATTTCGCCATTTTCTTACCTTTATCAAGCTAACAGACAACTCTGATCTCCTACCCAGCTCTCTATCCCAAGTTTTCTTGTTTCAATTCAAACATTTTATTATTACATATCCCTCTCAATCTTACTGTTTCCTAGTACTTTCTTTGCTCATCTACTCACCCTTTTTACTCTCTATATACATTTCTCATTTCCCTCTCCTCTCCACACCCTTTTCTTCTTCATTCTCTCCCTCAACAACCCTTTTTCTTTCAACTTCAATAACATTTTATTACATTTCTGTATTTTCATCAAGAATGATGCACAGGTGCAGTAGCATTTGTACCTGCGGGACGTACCACTCACAAGGCAATTCATTCTCAATGCTCTTCTCCAATGGCGCCCAGTTTTACAGAGGTTTTAATGAGGAGGAAATTTACTCTTCCGCCTCGGCCGCGCCGTCGTCGTCTCCGTCGTCTTCTGTTGACTGTACTCTTTCCTTAGGCACTCCGTCCACTCGTCTCACCAATGAGAATATCAGTAATCATCATGAGGTCAAGAAGCGCTCTTCTTGCATGTCTAACTTCGGCTGGAACATACTCCCGTCTAAGCACACCCCGTCGCCTTCAGCCTCAAAGGGCCACCGTGGGGGCGGCAATGGCAACGGTGCTGCCTCCGGCGGCGACCCTCTCTTGGCCCGCCGCTGCGCTAATTGCGACACCACCTCCACCCCCCTCTGGAGGAACGGCCCAAGAGGCCCAAAGGTACGTAACAAACAAATCACTCTCATTATACATTACTTTTTAATCTCAGCGAGGAAGGATTAATTAACCAATCAACATTTACAGTCACTCTGCAATGCCTGCGGCATCCGTTTCAAGAAAGAAGAAAGAAGAGCCACAGCAGCCGCCGCCTCAGCCACCACCCACGGCGGGCCCTCCGTGGACAACTCCTGGGCTCATCAGACCCAGAAAACGCCGTGCTACTCTTCAGCCTACGGCAACGAATTCCGTTTCGTAGAAGAGCAGGACGATCACCTGGACTCATCATCATCAGACGGCGGGATCCCTTTCCTCTCCTGGCGATTCAACGTGGCAGACAGGCCGAGCCTCGTCCACGACTTCACCAGATGAAATCAAAATTCAAACGCAAACCCTGGATCAATCCGAGGTGATGGCGACGGTGGAAGTGATAGCGATTGATGATGGAGAAATTCTCTTGCGCTTCAGTAGAGATCAGCAGATGTTTTCTTTTTTTGGGTAGCGTGGAGGTTACATAGATGGAGTAAAAATGAGTTAATTCTATGTGTCTCAATGTCCTAGATTTGCTTTTCTTTTTCCCAGCTTTTAATTTCACTTTTTTCTTTTATTTTTACAATTATTTACATATATATGTAGGATTAGGAGTAATTAACTGCTTTTGTCTGAGTTATGTTTCATACACTTTGTTCTCACATCACAGGATTGCAAGAGTTAGCTTTGTCTGCACTACCTGTTAATGTTGTCTGTGCAATCACATTTTCCCAATATATATATATATATAATATATATTTTTTAGTATTAAGGATATTATATAGTTTTGGTGATTTATAAGTTCTAAAATTTTCGAAAGATTGCACTTTTTTTTTAATGGGATTTATATATGGAATTTATTGATAATATTAGTATTTTGGATTTTTGGTGCAGATTGGAATTTTTATTTTAAATTATGTAATATGTTTTTAAAAATTAAAGATTTCGTCAAATTTGACATAAAAATTTAATCCACCATTTTTCGTCAGCTACATCTCATATTTTTAGAGTTGTGAGGAAAATTCTTACTTTAATTAGGTTTGATTACATAAAATCAATCATATTTTTAGTATTATTGTGCTTATTTATCATATGCTTGGTGTATTAATGATTTCATTTCAATTAAGATATTTTCATTTTAAATAACATTTATATATTATGCAGTAGAACAATATTTTCATCAAAGGATGTAACATTTATTGCATCATGGTTAGATAAGAAGCAAAATCCCTATTGCTTTATAAGGATGAGTCATTTCCATAGTACGAGGATTCAGTGTTTGGTAAACTATAAGTATTTTTATAAGTAATTTATAATCTATGTATGTTAGAGTTTTTTTGACTTGTAATAATAATTGAAATTAAAATAAAAAAATCGAGTTAATCATATTTTTTCATTCGAACTATCATCGTTTTTATATTTTGATATTTAATTTATTTTTTGCATGTGTGTCAATTTACCATCTCAATTAATTGTCCTCAAAATTTGTCATTTTTAACTGTTTTCAACCAAGTTTTTATCGAAAAAATATCACATGCAGTGTACATGTGATATTTAAGGTCATGTGATGGGATATTTTTCACATATACACAACATGTGATGTTTTTCCGACAGAAAAATCAATAAAACAACAGTCATATATGGAAAAGTGTGAATTTCGCAAAGTTAAGATAGTAAGTTGATAAAAAAACAAAATTAAAAAGACATTAACTTAAAAATTGAAATTAATTTTTTTCTTAC
>NC_026159.1:5696465-5711789 GCF_000512975.1 Sesamum indicum | reverse complement strand
TTATGGTTTGGTCCCTACGATTATTCGCAAAAATAATCCTACACTCCTTGAAAATAGTCATTTTTGGTTCTGTATCTTAACAATTTATTGCAATTTTGACCGTAATAGTTAAAATTTTGATGAAATATTTCACATCCTAAGTACGTAGCTATTATGTGACCGGCTAATTGGGGGAAAAACATATTGAAACAATAATTTATTTTCCCCTCAGTAATTTATGATTGACGTTTATTGATTGTCAATAATTAAAATTCATGATATAGTCGTAATCATTTGAAAAAAAATTATGGATGAAGCGTTTTTTCCTTGTTCATTGAGTGCACCACGAGAGATATTGTAGAGCTTTATGATCACATTTTCGTATCATATGTTTGAGTCACACTAGTTGAGATGTATACTAATCTTTTTACAGTAGAAATGGGCCAAAAAGTTAAAAGTTATTATTGGGCCGAAATTTTAGTTAAAGCCCATTGGTCAGTCCACTCAAAGAAGCGGCCCATTGGCCTGTCACTTTCTCCGAGTCTGGGGTTTAAGGCAAAGTTTCGTTCCAGGGTTTAGCAAACGCTCAATTGCAAACCTCATCACCCTCTCCTGGCCACGAGGATAGTTCTTCAGTAGGAGGGGACGAAGCAGGAGGAGAACTTGAAGAGCTTATGGCCTCAGGAGCAGAAACCTATCCGGATTCCACGAATTTGAAGTTGAGAGAGCTGTTAAAGGAGGTTCAGCTGGATTACTCTCCGGCAAATACTACAATCATCAACGATGTCGTTTCCTCCATCAGAGACGCCATCAACAGTATCTCGGACGGCCTCCAGGTGCGTTCTCCACTACCGCGTTCCTTTCTTCGGTGTTAAAATTATTTTTTTTTTCGTGAAAATGTTTTTCACTTTGTGTTGCTGCGTGGTTGAGTTTGCTGATTTATTGTTGTTTCGATTTCGGTAGGTCACAGCTGATGTTGCGCCAGGGTTTGTTCGAGATGTTGGTGCAGATAAAGTCGAGTTTAAGTTCAGGAAGCCCAAGTCTATAGAAGTTGGGGGAAGTTATTCATTTCAATGCATTGCGAAGCCGGATGTGAATGTCGATCTTTTTTTGAGACTGCCTAAGGTATTTGTTCAGTTTCGTAAGGAATAAGTGGTGAAGCTTTTAGAAGGACATATTGCTGGCCTAGCTTTAGCTGGTCGAGAAGTGGTAGGACTTATGTAATTATGTGCTCATTTATTGAAATCCTAAAAAGACTTCTCTTTTCTGGTATGTGGCGGTGCCATTCATTTGTAATTCGAGATTATGTGTAAATTGGGGGCCAAAGATAAACTCTTTCTAAAGGAACTCACTTATATAATACACTACTTTTTAGGTTATAAACTTGGGCTTGAGTCTTCCCAATAATCCATTCTTAACTACCAGCGACATTTTTCTTTTTGTTTTTGGTTTCCTATGGTTAAACCTGTGTAACATTGATGGAAAGATCTATATGTCTCGTCTCAATGATTTTTGCTTCCGTTGGCTTCTGAAATTGCACTGAGTTATTGACTGCTGTTATCATGTAATAACAAGTTATTGTGATGGTATTAAGAGTAACAAGTTATTTTTGGTCTCTAGAATGCAAAATCATGGATGGGCTTAAAAAAATAGGTGGGATGGGAACTTTGAGATGCAAGTCTTGCTTTCTGGTTACATGGTGTAGGAATGCGGTAGGTGTCCAAAGAATGCTCTTAGAAATCTAGGCAGGTGAAAATCTAATCTTTATTGCTTCAAGAGTTCAAATTTTATGCCTTGGAGGTAATAAACTTATGGTGGTTGGTTATCTTCCAGTTCACCAAAGAAATAAGGATCAAAATAGGCCTCGACACTGATATTACGTTGTATTGAAGTTTCAACTAATTCAGTTTGCAGTACCTTAAACTTGAATTATTTTTATGTTTCTTGACAGGATTGCTTCCATGAAAAGGACTATCTAAATTATCGTTACCATGCCAAAAGATTCCTTTATCTGTGCATCATCAAGAACCATTTGAAACTTTCTTCTTTAGTCCAAGATGTAAAATGGTCGGCATTTCATAATGAGGCACGCAAGCCTATACTGGTTGTTTATCCAGGTCTAGATTCTCCAAAGCATATGCTCCATGTCCTTTTACCTTTAGTTGTGATTTCCCATCAAGCTACTTATACTGCTCATTTGTCAATTTTTCAGCTGCACGGTTATCCGACAATACTGTATTTTCCCTGAAAATAATTCCGACAGCTTCTTCTCTATTCACCTTATCAAAATTGAACTTTGAGAGGAACAATATCCGCTCCCTAAGTCAAGGTATTAAATGTCTCGTGTTCGCTAACTTAAGTTTAACTCTCAATTCCTAAAATTTCCGCTATTGGGTCTTTTACCAGCTACACCAAAGTACAACAACAGTATTCTGGAGGACATGTTTATTGAGGATAATGCAGATTTCATTAAGAGAACTTTCACAGGATGCAAGGAACTGAGAGAGGCTTTGTTACTTTTGAAAGTATGATAAGCAATATGGTGCTTCTTAATTGTTTTTAACTTTTTCTCGTGCTCATGTAATTGGCCCTTTTTATTCTTCCTCTTGTCGCGGAAAATTCTATTTGATGCGGATGATGTAGGTTTGGGCCCGGAAGAGCTCTCTATTTGTTCATGACTGCTTAAGTGGTTTCTTGATCACTGTCATTGTTGCATACCTTGCATCCAAGTCTGGTAAAAATCGAATCAACAGTTCAATGGACCCCAAGCAGATTTTGCGCATCACACTGGACTTCATTGGTATGTGCAAGGTTCATTATGTCTCTCCTATAACACATCTATTTTGGTATAATTACTGCAGATTTGTCCTCCTTTTGAATTTGAAATGTAGATTGCTGGATATAAAACTTCCTTCACTGACACGGATGCTATATTTCCGCCATTTCAGATTTCAAATGTCTCCTAAAGTGATGGGGGTTAATAAAACTTTATTTATTTAAAATATAGATGTGATCATGTAGTCATATCTAGTCCCGTATCTGCATTTGTGCCAAATTATGATGCCTGAGATGTTCTCTACCAAAATTATTTTCACTTTAGGATCTCAAAGTCAAAAGTCATTGGGGTTACAGGCTCTATGTTTTGCTTAGAATTGCTTGTGATTACACGAGTTTTTCTACCAGCTATAATTCTGTTCTTGATAGTTTTCCTTTATTTAGTCATTAATGTTTCAGAACCTGCTCCATGTTATTCTCCATCTCAAAAACCCAGGGTAATGTTTAGGAGATGTTCTGATTCAATGATATAGTGTTTTATAGGGTATTTTGACTGTACAGCTATTATACTGAAATGCTGGAACAGTAAGTTCATTCATTTTCGTGTGGGGGGTCTTCATAATAGCAACTTCTCAGCATTTTACCATGGTGAACCACTGTTGTGCCACTTGGAGATGACTAAATGCTTCATGATATTGATTGTAATGGTTTTAATGGTTGCCTGACTGTCGGGGTTCATGTTAGTGGCGAGCTTACATTTCATGTTGTTGGATTTGTTAGTCTGTCTCATATTCGTGTTGCACTCAATTAGTGAAACATTGAGCAGTGTTTAACCTTACTTCTTTATAAAGATGCTCACAATGATTGCACTGCTCATATTTTATTTCTGTCTTCAAGACAAACCCGTCTCAGTTTTGTGTCAAACATCTGAATGATTAACTTCCAGTTATGTTATCTTGAGATAAGAAAACATTCAGCAAATATAATCCATGTAAAATATCTTCTCAAATTACTTGGCCTTTTATCTTTTGCAGCCAATTCCAAGGTATGGGATAGTGGACTCTTCTTTCAGCCAGAAGGTGAAAGAAGCATTTCAGATAAGGTATTTTAACCAATGATCATCTTCCAACTAAAGTTATCTCAGTTTCTTTAGTTTCAATTTGGTTGCTACTCAATTAATTCCATCCTCCAGTTGTCCTCATTTATGTTGAGCTAGGCACTGTTAACAGGAGTCTTGCACTTAATTCAAATACAATGAACTAAGCAATTGTGCTCCTCTTCCGGACATTTAGAGATTTATGGAGTGTGAACATTAATCTTCTACTAGACATAGTGCAGATTCCCATGCTGTGTCAGTTTTATGCCTGTAAGACAGCTGTTTTCATGTTCTGCATGATGCCTTGTCTTTCATTCCTCTCACCTGAGTGCTACTTGTCGAGTTGCCTTAACTTTGGGATTGGGACAGTAATTTTATCACGTACAAGATGGTTTGTCTTAACAATTTGTTGTGCTTGAGTGCCAATTATTGAGTATGGGCTGCTTTACTGGTAATGATTACAATATTGGCCTTAAAAATGATGTTGTTGCCATTTTAATATCGATGTCCAAGTTTGGAGTTGCAGGACAGGAAGACAAAATTGCAATCATTTCCAATAATCATTTGTGATTCATTTGCCAACTACAACATGGCATTTCGGATGTCACCAAGTGGTTTCCAAGAGGTTGGATCTTTTGAATTCTTCCATAAGGATAGGCATGGATCGCTGTCTAGCATCCTTTGCACCAATCATATTCTGCTAACATCATATTTAAAAATTCTGTTTTCAGCTCCGCGATGAGGCTGCTCTGGCGCTTACTTGCATGGATAAATGTACAGATGGCGGTTTTGATGAGATCTTTATGACCAAGATTGACTATCCTGCCAAGTATGACTATTGCATAAGGTACATCGTAATTTATATATATTTATGTAAGTATATTTGGGTCTTCCAACAATTTTTGTCATTGTATTGTTTACTTAGTCATTTGCAGACTATGGCTATAGCTTAATGTTAGTGCATCCACAAGGCTGATATCAAGCGATGATTGTAAATGTATGCTTGAGTCTTTTCAAAGATTCAAGAATCTGTTAAGGAAAAAGAGACAAAATTCACTAATCACCGAGCGATTGCAAACTGGAGAATCAGACGCATTTAGAGTCATCTTATGCTTCAGAATGAGGATGACGGATTAGGCAGAAAATAAGCTAGAAACATAGCTAGCACTGTCATAATACAGTGCAAAGTTGGTATCTAGGATGTAATAATGTATAAATTTACTTGAATATATGAGTATATTCACCCGCTACTTTATTGCCGTCTGTGGGTTTGCTTGCTTCTTGCCTCACAGATTTCCATTTTATATTAAACATTTGAACTTGAAGGACAACGATGATTTCCAGTTTCTAGCGCTGTCATCATAGAGTAGATGAGAGTTAAGAAAGAGCTAAATACGAATTTGGTATCTAGGATGTAATGATGTATAAATTTACTAGCACATGTGAATCTTTTCATCTGTTACTTTATTACCATGTGTTTGCTTGCTTCTTGCCTCACACATTGGCACTATAGATTGAACCTGAAGGACAACCATGATTTCCATGCTTCTGGATTTTGCTTGGATGATGAATGTTGGAGGTCTTATGAGCAGAGGGTACTGTGTGTAATCGATCAAGCATTGAGAGGGAGAACTAAGCTTATTCGAGTAATCTGGAGAAATGCTCCTTCTGAATACGATTTTGAGAATGTAAGAAATTTACTAATAGTTAGTATGATTTGAAGTGTCATCCCATGGGAGAATGTTTTTGACTCCAGCTTCTTGTAATTTTGGTTTTAAACCTTTAGGGTTTATCTATGCTGGATAGAGAAGCTATGTTTATTGGGATTGCAATTGGATCTATGGAGGAAGCCTTCAAACAGGCGGTCATTGGTCCAAGTCCCGAAGACAGAGATAAGGTGGTTTACTTTTGCTTACCTAAGTTTTTGGAGGGTTATCATATGCAAATTTTGTGTATCTCTCTAGCCTTTCTCAGTGGATTCCTTATTGCAATAGGCTGTAGAGTTTAGAAAGTTCTGGGGGGATAAAGCTACACTTAGATGGTTTCGTGATAGTAGAATTGCTGAAGTTGCAGGTGAGGATTCATAATATTTACATCTCTTGCTGCTGTGCGACACTACTGTTAATTATATGATATACCTTACATTGTGCTGTGATTGTAATAGTGTGGGAGCATGAGGAATGGGAAAAGCATCTCATCATAAAGGAAATGACAGAGCATGTTCTAATGCGTCATCTATCCCTTCCGAAACAAAATATCATTTCTATTGTAGATCAACTTGATTTTGTGCTTTGCCATGGCAATAGAGGTATGGTTTTATGTTTCTTGTTATTCTATCATTTCATTTAGAAGTATGGTGGCGACCTAAATCACTAACCATTATTATTTTTTTCAGACCCTATTTCCTTATCCAAAAATTTGTTGAAGGCATTTGATGACCTGTCAAAGCAATTGCGAGGTCTTGACGACATCCCTCTAAGGATATCCAGCGTGCAGCCACTGGATTCAGGTTTCTTTTTCAAATGAAGTGTACTTCACAACCCCATCCCCCACCCTACCATAATCCACAGTCACATGCTTCCAGAGCTCTGTCCTCCACAAATTATTTATATCCTTTCCTCCTCCCACCTTTCCCATCCTTTTCTTTTTCAAACAATGTAGGAGTTATCACTTCTATACTGTCAACTAATGCTAAATGCTTACCAATACAACAGCTTTTAGGTTGACATCTGTCTTTCCTCCCTCACCGCATCCATTAGCACATGAAGAGGGCACTCGTATAAAACTGGAGAAACTTACTGCAACCTGTATTCAACCACTGGAAGTTATGATTCAGGCAAGAACAGCAGCTAACATATATTTTCAATTCTTATCAATACGTACTGGGAACCAACTTTTTACTTCCCTATAGCTCGAAGGTTCTGGAAACTGGCCAATGGACGAACTTGCTATGGAGAAGACTAAGTCTGCATTTCTCCTCAAAATTGCGGAAAGGTTGGTTTTGATTGAGTTTTGTCCCAAAAAGGGGGGAAAAAACAAACAGCATATGAATTATTTATCTGATTGTACTGCTTGGCAGCCTACATGCCAAACGGGGGATTACATGTACAGCTACAGAGGATGATGTAGATGTTTTCATGTCTGGATATGCTTTTCGTCTAAAAATCTTGCATGAGAGAGGTTTGAGCTTGGTCAAAAGACAGGGTACTAGATCTTTTTTTTACCTGGTCAGTTACCACATCTTCTGTTGCAGCTACAATCAACAACTTAACTTTGAATGCCATACTTTACATTTTTAGGTGGTGCACAAGCGAAGCGTGTTCTCTCTTCAGACAAGAAACTTTTTCTTCGTGGTCAACATTCTAGCATGATTAATGGTTTGCGAGGCCGTTACCCTATATATGGGCCTGTTGTTCGGTGAGAATTTGAAGTTGTTCTTCCATACCGACCAAAAGGACCAAGAAAGAAGCACCTTTGTCCAATTTCTAATTTGGAATTGTTTGGTTCATTTTTAAGGCTTGCGAAACGATGGGTATCTGCACATCTATTTTCAAACTCATTAACAGAAGAGGCAATTGAGCTGTTGGTTGCACACTTATTTTTGAAGCCTTTGCCATTTAGACCGCCGTGCTCCCGGATAACTGGATTTTTAAGGTTGATTCCCCCCCCCCCTCTTCATATAAAGCATCTTACTTTATCACATTCTATGTCTTTGAATGGGGTGTATATCCTTTATGGACTCCCGTGCAATTCTTTACCAAGTCTTTGACTTTGCTTTACTAAGTTTATGTCAAACTTTGTGGGGATTTGCTTTCTTGCTTTCATCATTATTAACAACATTTCCTGAGGTGTTTCTGCACTTTGGAATCTTACCATGATGTAGTTTATGTCAAACTTTGTGGGGATTTGCTTTCTTGCTTTCATCATTATTAACAACATTTCCTGTGGTGTTTCTGCACTTTGGAATCTTACCATGATGTGCTGAGTATTCTGCTTGACACTGAATATGAGATTCCAGTCTGGGATTAATCATTAAGTCCACTGTGTATATTTCCTTTAAGTTTTCCGTCGGGTTTACTCATTCTGGCTGTTAGAATGCAGCACATGCATTAGCGTTATTCATTAAAAGAGAGGAGAATGTAGGAAAAAAATAGAAGTATTTATTGTTGAGATGTCAGGGAAAGCAGACGGGCAGAAAAAGGAAAACTTTGCCCTTGCAGCTTTATAGTACCCATTATTGAGAGAATTAGTTAACCTTCCCATTTGTTTGACATGTCGTCTGAATAAAATTTGAGTTTTCCAGCTATTTTTATTGGTGAAATACATTTGTTACTCTTACGCATCCAGGCATGGTAGAAAGTAATGCTTTTATAGTTTGATTGGGTTGGAGCAAAGGATTATATTATATAGGGAAAAATGGAAGATGAAAAGGGGATTCTCTTGTTTGGCCAGTCTAAGGGCTTGTGCAGGTCTCCATGGAAAGACGAAAGAGAGCAAGATGTTGAACCCTTTTTGTCTCCAGACATGAACTTGGGAAATTTCTCTATTTCTGGGCTCTCCATGGGAACCCTTCACTTCTTCAATTTTAAGTTTGGTCTGCCGTGGGGTGTGGGACCTGGCTGTTTTATGAAAGAAAACCAGATAATATATATATATATATGAAATTTTGTAAGGTAGGAAAGGTTGCAGCCATTTTGAATCCAAACATTGACTAAATGGGTTCTTTGTAGTCGGTCAAGGTGCTCCCATTTTGCTGATCCGAGATCTGAATAATTTGCTTTGGTCTGTAGACAACAATGAGTAGTGGGTTCAGATTAACTGTAACACCATGGCATGATCCATTCAAAAGGTAGCTCAAGTGTAAAAAAATTAACATTTTGGTTCTTCTTTCTTAATTTAAAACTGGTTTGTAGTATATTCTTTGAATCTGTGCGGTCCTTATTTTATTTGATTAACATTGAATTTTCTTGTTTATCTTCTCAAATTTCGGTATTAAGCATATGTACTTTTTTGCAGATTCCTAAGATTGCTGTCAGAGTATGACTGGAATTTTTCTCCTTTAACTATCGACATCAATGGTGATTTCACTCCTGCTGATGTCAAAGAAATAAATGCAAGTGCTCCAACTAAAATCTTTATTTTTCTTCTTTTGTTTATTTCTTGAGCAACTTGTGAACTTTGTACTGATGGAGCTCTGCACATATTTATGTCGGATAGGAGAATTTCATGTCAAATAGGAAAGAGTATGAAAAGAATCTGCAGAATGTTAAACCTGCTATGTTTTTGGCAACTGCTTATGACAAGGAATCTGAAGCTTGGACCGGACAATCACCGACAGCAGCAGTAAGTAGCTCTAGAAATCCGGATTTGTTTTGTCATGAGCTCTCACTTAGTTGAATCTTTTGTTAGTGGAACTCTTGGTAGTGTGGTGTTGAATCTTTAGTGAAAAGAAATTTGCTTTGATGTGGAAACCTTCTAAAGAACCTTACTTTGTTCTGGAGGTATTCAGAAACTTATTTTTGTTTTAAATGGTATTTGGCGTTAATGCTAGTGATTGATGCATCAGGACCTTAGGCGATTGGCAGCATACGCAACCAGCAGTGCAAATTTTTTTACCAGCATCATCATGAATAATCAGATTGATTCTTATGGATGTGAAGTGAGTCAAGGCCCTTTATTTTTTCAGATTATTTTTGGTTTATTCTGCTGGTGTTGGTTACAATCTGCATTTGTTTATCGTGCAGCGCATTTTCCGCACACCTCTGAACAACTACAACGCTGTCATTCTCCTGCACAGGGATAAACTGCCTTATCCACATCGTCTTCTGTTCCCATCTGAAGTCAAACAAGGTTCGGTTGGTCTTCCTGGTGTGTGCTCATGGAGGAAATTGCCACTCTTCATATCCATAGCTGCGCACGTAAAATGTAACTTCTTGTTTACTGTTATGGGACATCTAATTCCATTTGCTTCCATGCAGGGAGGCACGTGCTATGTGGGAGAGCTAGCAAAACTTTCCAACCCTTCTTATCGCCTGGAGATATGAACGGAAATTCAGAGGAACTGAAGAACAAATTGATGGTGAACTTTGATCCACTAAGATATTTTGTAACTGACATCGAGGCAAGTAGCAAATCTTATTTCCATATTTGCCAACTGTTATCATGACCTTGTATCTGAGCTGTTTATCCGTCATCATATGCAGAGAGAGTTTCCGGACATATTTAAGGTGTGGTATGATTCTTTTGGAGGTGATGCCATTGGCTTGACATGTGGAAATCAAAGTTCCAAGGTAAAAATGGTTCCTAATTCCCAAGGCTTTTATATCATGCAGTAATATTGTTTCTTGACCACCCATTATGGTCTCAGAAGCGAGGAAGAGATGATAATGGTGAGGACAACGATCTACTTGACACACTGAAAGCTGTGGGTCAACTCGGCAAGGGATTCGTAAAAAGTGTACATTTCCTCAAGGCCCCAAAACTAAGCACTTGAATTTCCATTGTACTAAATCTTTTAGATCAAGAAACGCATAACCAACCATTGTAGTCTACTGAAAAAAATCCTAACTCTGCTGATTTCTGGAAGAAGAGGCGCAGCATCAAAGTTAGGATCAGGAGGCTCGTCTATCTCCTTGGGAAGCATTTTTCATGCATATTTTACCGAATTTGTTTCACAACAAGTATTTATACATAGTCGCTCTGGGGATCAAAAGCTGAGAAGGAGTGGAAACGGACAGTTATGGTTAGAAATAGGTTACAGGTAACAGGAAGCATTTCCTTGGTCTGAAGGTCTCGGCCTACCATAATCTTGAGTTTATCACTAGATTTGACTACGCAGAGCTTGTTAAAATCAGCGAAGTTGGTAGCGCAGACAGTCAGCTCGTTTGCATATTGAAGGTGAAACGTACTAGTGTAATGGCATTAGAAAGCAGGCCAACTGTTTATAGTTGTTGTAACCTTTCATGTCTTGTAGACAGTCAATCAACGTTTTTTTGTAATTCCGACTTAAACTGAATATGTAGAAAAATTTTGGCATTGAGAAACTTTCGTTTTGGTTTATGCATCAAACTGTAGGTACTTAGTTTGATTTTCTATCAAAAGTATCGTTTACTGTTCATGGCACCGACTCATATACACATTATCACGACAATTGACAGAGAAGAAAGTAAAATGGGAACAGGATGATAAGATGCCCTGATCATTTTACAACCTCGGAGACCGGAGTAGAAAATCAACTTGGTTTAAATATTTGACAACTGCACGTGAATCCGAATTTAAGTATGCAAACCAATAAAATGCATTTTTTCTTTTAAATTTGTTCAAATTATTATGGAATTTGAAACTTTGAACTTTAAGTTTTGATTAAATTTGACTATGGATGGAATCATGAAGAAGCTGCAACTGATGTAACTGAATCACTCTGATGATTTCAAGCACATCTTATATTTTAACTAATTGAATTGAATTTGAGTTTGAGTTTGAAAATTTATTTAATAAGAAGTTTGGGATAACTATGTCGGTCTCTCATTTAAGTTTGATGTAATTATAGATAAATATTTTGTGATATGGAAAATTACAATTAGTATTCTCAATGTATATTTCCATGCAATAAATAATTATTTTTGTTAGCCAAAGTTTACTAAATTTATTGACATTAACAAAAAATAATAGAACGAAAGTTTATATTTATTGCAGATTAATTTATTACTAACTTATTATATATCAAATAAATCTTTATTTGACAAAATAATAAGTTAGTAATAAGTCAATCGGAGCAAATATGAATTTCATTAATTTTTTTTGCTAATATCAACAGATTCGGTGAATTTTAACTAACTGATGAGTCTATTTGTTGAATAAAATAATCCTCAAGATACTAAAATGTCTATTCGTAATTACACCATGAGAGGGTCGTATAATTATCCCGAAAGGTTTTGTTCAAACTTGATGTATAAGTTTAACAACTGGGGTATAAATGGTAAGTATCTAGTAATTTAATTTATTTTTCAAATTTAGCTCAATTTTGATCAAATTAAATATATATATATAATTATCTTGGTAAATAAAATAAAGGGATAATTACACTCCTCTTTTTCAAGATTTATTGTAATTACATATACACCCCTTGTGATTCGAGAAATTATATCTAATATTTTTGAGGTTTACTTTAGTCTAACAAATAAGTCCCTTCTATTCGTCAAAATTCACCAAATTTACTGATATTAACAAAAGAATTAGAAAAAAAATATATATTTATTCCTGATTGACTTATTACTGATTTATACCAATTAAATAAATTTTTTTATAATCAAATTACCCTCGTATGTTTTTATGCATTAATGTATATGAGAAGATATATAGTTTAATTCGAAAAATTTGTTTGATATGCAATAAGTTAGTTTTAAATCATGATAAACATCAAGTTTTATTCAGTTTTTTCGTTAATATCAATAATTTAGTGAATTTTAGCTCTTAAGGAAATTTATTTGTTAAATAAAAATAAATTGAAGGTAATAAAAATAATTTTTTAAATTATTAAAAATTTATGTATAATTGCACTGAAATTTAAGGAAGGGTAAGTTTAATTGTTCCTAAAATAAAAGATTTTGATGTGTTTTGAATTTGAATTATTTGTCCCTTCCCTTGTTTTCCCATATGACTGAAGTGATCCCTAATTTCTTGATTTCGTTTGGTCATCACTAAGCAGAGCATCGGCCTCTGCAATTCAATCCGATCTCCCTCCACTCCCAGGTTTTCTGATGAGATTTTATACTCGATTCAAGTAAAGCTGAAGTGAAAGAATCCCACATTTTTTCCGCTCTTTGCCTTGTCTCTGAGTGGTCGAGAAAAATGGGTCTTCTCAGCATAATTCGGAAAATCAAGCGCAAAGAGAAGGAGATGCGCATTCTCATGGTGTAATTACCGCTGAAACTGCTGTTCTTTTTTGAATCTTTACTGTTTTATCTCATGATAATATTGTCTTGTATGAATTTTGGTCAGTAATTCATGTTTTTATGTTTGGGTTATTGGTGAAGGGGTCTTGATAATTCTGGAAAGACGACGATAGTGATGAAGATCAATGGTGAAGACACCAGTATAATCAGCCCCACACTTGGCTTCAACATTAAGACCATCTCTTACCAGAAGTATGTCTTTTCTTTTTTGTGGGTATTCTTAGAAACTACATAGTTCATACCTAGTGCTTGTAGTGTTTGTTGAGTTGATAGGAAAAAAGATGAGACAGTTGATTCCAGAAGTTACTTGTGGTTATGGTGAATGTGGTGTTATTTGTAGGTATACTTTGAATATATGGGATGTCGGAGGGCAGAAAACGATAAGGTCGTACTGGAGGAACTATTTTGAGCAAACTGATGGATTGGTTTGGGTGGTGGATAGTTCAGATCTCAGAAGACTGAATGATTGCAAATATGAGTTGGATAATCTTCTCAAAGAAGAGGTATATTCTCTCTTTTCCGTATTGTTCCTTTTGTAGTAGTTCTATTTATGAGAGCATCTTTTGATTCAAATGAAGCATCAGGTTTGTGCATTGATAGTTCTTGGCCCTGAATGTAATTTGAATACTTGTTTTCCCGTCGTTCCACAAATGCCCATGAGTGAACTGTCTAACTGCAAGTTCTAGAGAGCTGATCTTTATATGCAGAGAATTACAACCACGTACTATTTTGACATGCCCTTTGTCATGTTTCTACTTTCTGTGCTGTTTAATGATCCAAGAACTTGTATTTTTTGTAGTAAATCTGAATATTTTTGACATCTTGTAAGACACTGCATACAACATAATTACATAAACCATCATCCTGTACATTAATTGAGATTTGGTTTTGTAAGCATGGAACTGTGACTAGATGTACTTATTCAGTCTTCTATTTGGTAACTTCCGAGCATCCTGAAGTTTTCTAATCATGTATTCAGAATGTAACAAACATAGAGAATTTTCTTTCCCTCCTTTTTGCCAGGTGAAGGTACAGAATGCATCATGGGATATGTACAAAGATGAATTCTAATTTTTTAAAGTATAACCACCACTTGATGAATATACTAGCTTTTGTGATCTTTTGATATTAATGTTTCTTGTTTGACAAAAGGTAATGTATTTCAGCAGAAAATTTCACTTGTTTTCACATTTACTTGTCTGCATTCTTGGTTATCTTTGACTGGGTATAAATTTTTCTTTGCAGAGGCTATCGGGGGCATCATTATTGATTTTTGCAAATAAACAGGACATACAAGGTTCTTTATCACCTGGTGAGATAGCTAAGGTAAGGATTTCAGATTATTTGCCTTCGCTTACTTTTTAAGTGGTAGTCCTTTTGTGTCGAGGATTTATGTTTCTGTCAAAACTTAAGAAGCAGGTTTGGTTTTCTGGGAATTTTTTTGGGAGCTCGAGTCTCATTCTTGATGCCCTGAAGCAATAGATGCAGATGTATGGAAATTTTTGGAGTGATTTATTTTCCTTACAGCACAAATGTACACTTTGTTAGATTCTTCTGGAAATATTTTCTTGCCAAAGCATGCCCTGCATGTTAACAATGAAAATTTAATATTGTACAAATGAGGAAGTGCCTTGTTTACAGCAAAGATGGTACTAAGTTTATTTCCAGACCATTGTCTTAGAGTATAAAGGCTTTTCTCATGTAGTAATCATTGTATTTAGGCATGGACAGGCATTTTCTGAGGATTGCTTTCTTTCAGCAGGTCCCACATGTTCTTTTATTCAAGTGGCTACCTGGTATTGATGTTTAGTTGTAGCATACTATTAACCTTATCCAATCTTTCTTTGGCCCTGATGGTCTCAGTAGAAGCTGGAGATAAATTTGTCCATGTGATGGCTATTTTACCACCACTTCATTCGTACTAGCATCTGTACATGGTTTCTACATTAGGTTGTCACGTAAGCAAAGAGACACCCTCATCTCATATTCTAGAAGTCTGTACATTAGGTTGTCACGTCTGTACAAGGCAATAGCTGATATTGTGATACTGATACCTTATAAACCTTTTATTCATATTAATGCAATAGGAGAATAATGATCTTATTTCTAACTCATACTTTGGACATTGTGTTGCGTTTTTCCATTATCTCAAGAAGGAGAAACTGATGGAGCTCAACTTTGATAGAAATGATTATTTTCTGTGCTTGTCCTCTTCTTCAAGTTTCTCCGCCTGAAATTCTAACTTGATTAAGATTACCTGTTTCTTTAGGTGCTCAACTTGGAAGCCATGGACAAAAGCCGACACTGGAAAATTGTGGGATGTAGTGCATATACCGGGGAGGGGCTGCTTGAAGGGTTTGATTGGTTGGTTCAAGACATTGCCTCAAGAATTTACATGCTTGATTAGGCTGTTGATTGATCAGGATGAATTTTTCCTGACATATTTGTAGTGCACCCATCTTAATACTGATGAGCAGGCTGCCACGACGAGAGCATTGAAATCCCCTAAGAAACTTGCAT
>NC_026159.1:5687001-5696322 GCF_000512975.1 Sesamum indicum | reverse complement strand
AACTGGAATAGCTTATGCTTCCACCTAAATCTTCTCTCTTGTTTGATAACGTTTGTAGGCCATTGCAACAGTCTGCTATTCGGAAATTGTAGCTGGATTTGTTTTTGTAAACTTCTGATACACTTAAAGATCCTGTGTTCTTAGGCGTTGCGTGCCACAATTATCAAGATTCGATATTGCACGTCAGATGCATACAGTTCAGCGCGTCTTTAATTCATTTTATATCACTATTAAAATACAAAATCGAATATATGAAAATACATATATATTTATTTATATCTTTCTTTTCTTTTTATTTTTCTCTTACGATATTTATAAATCTTTAAGACATATAAAGTAATATTCGAATAGAACTCAAGAGGAGTTTTAGTTAAATCAATTATAAGTTGAGCTCGCATGCTTTAATAAGTATATTTTGTTATCAATTATTTAATTGAATTGAGTTTGAGTCAAACTTAAAAATCAATCGAGTGAAATTTTTTATACAAATTTAATCTGTTAGAATTCAAATGAAAACTTGTAAGAGATAGATATTTCAATTGAATATTGAATAATTTAATTTAGAAATGAGAATCGACAAATGAGAGGAAAAGAACAAAGGGAGTAGAGACGTAAAAGTGTCCAAATTCCAAACGAACCTGACCAAAATAGAAAGTCAAAAAGCGCGGGACAAACCCATCTGTCACAACAGTAACAACTACCCCCAAAATCAAGAAATCTGTTTATCCGACGTCGTATTTTCTGCCACCCCCCAATATCTCCTTCTTTGTCAGACACGTCTGAAGCCCAAACACACAAAGCTAAGAAGAAGATGGTGCACAGCGCCTACGATTCCTTCCAGCTCCTCGCCAATTCCTCCACCAGAATCGACGCCATCGAATCCTACGCCTCCACCCTTCTCCTCTCTTGCTCCGACGGTTCCCTCCGAATCTACGCTCCCGAATCCTCAGCCGGGGACCACCGATCTCCCTCGTCTCCCGCTGAGTTCCATTCCCAGGCCCTAGAGCTGAAGAAAGAGCCCTACGTTCTCGAACGGACGATTAATGGCTTCTCTAAAAAGCCGATGCTCGCAATGGAGGTGCTCAAGTCGCGGGAGCTCCTTCTCTCGCTCTCCGAGTCGATCGCCTTCCATAGGCTGCCGAATTTGGAGACTTTGGCCGTGATTACCAAAGCCAAGGGCGCCAACGCCTATTCTTGGGATGACAGGCGAGGTTTTCTGTGCTTTGCGCGGCAGAAGAGGGTTTGCATTTTTAGACACGATGGTGAGTTTTCGTTTCTTTGAAATGAAATTTGGCTGGTTTGTATTCTTTGTATTTGGAGGGTATATTTGTAAGTTTATATCCTTGTTTCTTAGGATTTAATTAGGTTCTTGGTGATAGTTTATGGGGTTAGAGTAAGTTGAACCACATTTAGTAGAGGACAATAGCGTATGGTTGTTTACACATTGGCAAGAATTGGATCATATACCTTTAGAAGTTACGGTAAAAGCTACTTTCAGCATGAAACTTAGTTGCCGTATTAGGTGTGATTTATTTGTTTGATTTCAGGAGTTAGGTTCCTAGACATTTATCCGAATGCTTTTTTTTGTCCTTGATACCAGGGTCTATTGGACTAGGAATATCATGCTGAAGTATCTGTTTCCTGCACAAGTTAAGCAAAAGCATCATTACATGAGTATTACCTTAGGAAGTAGACAGAATGAGATGTGAATGTCGTATGATCTTGATCTAGTGATCACAGGAACAAACTTTCTCCTAAACCATTTTTAATTAATTGGCTAAAATCATAATCCTCCTTGCATGGTGCTACCTCTTTAGCATTCTGAAGTATTCTTTGCAGCTTTGGAGGTTAGTATCCATCAACTTACTCCACCTCACTATATCCACGGCTTAATAAATCAGTAATTTTCTTGATTCAAGCATATCATGCAGAGTCTGGACTGCAGGTCTAGTTTTAGGACTCATGTCAGACTTGTTGCTGAATTTTTTCAATATTGCTGTTTCATCTGGAATGTAGAAATCTAATTCCCATAGGTTTTACTGCTTGTTCAGGAGGGCGGGGGTTTGTGGAGGTGAAAGAATTTGGTGTTCCAGACACAGTTAAATCAATGTCATGGTGTGGTGAGAATATATGTTTGGGGATCCGGAGAGAGTATGTAATATTAAATTCAACGAATGGTGCATTATCTGAGGTGTTTCCATCAGGGAGGATCGCCCCACCTCTAGTTGTGTCTCTTCCATCAGGAGAGCTTCTTCTAGGGAAGGTAATACATATCTTTGCTGTGATTCACATTAGAAGATTCAACTTATTGGTTTACAGGTTACTCCTATCTGATAGTCAAAGATCAACTTTACTGAGGGTTCCTTGAAAGCTCAAAGTGCAAATTTTTTGCCCTGCATCTCTGAGTGATCAGATTTAATTTGAACATTGAGTAAGTGAAATGTTGGCAATGAGACATTGATATCCTTTCTTTCTGTTGTTCTTTTTCCTTTCCCTTGCTTATCAATAACTAAATGAACTTTGCCAATCCACGAATTGAAAAATCCAATGGCTTTTGCTAAAATAACCTTTGCAACCATACATTTTTCTTGTTCTCTTGGTGTTGTCACTGAAAAAGAGGAATGATTAGGAAAAGATTTTCTGTTAATCACCATCAATTATTCAAATGAGGAAACAATTAAATGGATAAAGTGTTGTCAGAATTTCTGTGATGAAGTCTTATAGGTCAATCCAACTTTAGCCTAAAGAAGAATCCAGCTTGATTTCATGAAATGCTTTGTATTGTTTAAACCTTGAGAAAGTTACTGTGCCTGAATCAGGAAGACAACAAATTGGAATCTTGTAAGCCTGTTTTGTGTGCTTGCAGATTACTGAAATTTATAGATTGTCTCTGACTCTGTCCATTTTCTGGGTGACTGGCCAAATGTTACAGGCACCACTCCCTGGTTGCCAGAGTTTTTCTTGTGATTGACACTTTTTTTGTGGTCTGCTGGTTGTTTTAACATTAGAAAAGTTATCGGCAGACTGAACTCAGATCTCCTTCACGTGGTAGAAATACTGCACTGTCTTGCGTACTGTAGCATTTGGCATGTGACTTCATGTATTAAAGAATTATAATTTTCTAACATTGTTTTCATAATTTGGCCATTATGATTTGAAAGTCAAAGATATTAGTAGCTTGCTTTATGACAGGCACCAAAAGAAAATTTTACTACTTCCCCACCATTGCAGTTAAAGTAAGGTCATCCTCATGGTCACTCCTGTCCACAGTGGTCTGGTAAACTGCACTTACTTTTTCCTTATTCACCCTAATACTACAAACCTCTCTGTTTGTCTGCTTTCCACTTGCTAGGCCCATGAATAATCGTTGGCCCTTTATGCAATCAACTGGTTTTTTGGATGCTTGATCACACCTCTCGTGTGATTTTTCATCACAAGGTCGTTCCAGCCCATACAATAATATTATATCACCTAATTGCCCCCGCACACATAAAGGGTAATGAAACCCTTGAAGGATATTGCATACAAATTACCTTTTCTCATAACTTATAATCCGAACAAACACTCTGGTTCAGTATCTTTAGGATATCCACTGCCAAATATATGCAATCAACAATATTTTAGAAGCTATTGATATAATCTTTTGGCAATCACATGCCTCAACTATCAATCCCTTTCAGTTAATCCATTGAAGGGGCCATGGTATATATTAGATTCTAATCTCGTTGGTGTATGAGTAATATGACAGCACTGTGTTAATGTTAAAACCTAGCTAGTTATAAGGAGATGTTATTGGGGTGAAGAAATGCAGTTATGTGAGAAATTCTGCTTCTATCTTTTTCGCATAAAGTGTGTTCCTACTGATACTTATTTATCATTGGTCCATGAGTCAACTTCATTCCTTTTTTTCTTTTCGGCGGGGATTGTTTTCATTTTACCTTGGAAGTTCAGTCTACAACTTACAACTATTTCATGTACCTTGTTTTCATCAAATAATGCCTTTAGCCTGCTTCCCTGGCAAGTGATGATAGTGATCTCAATTTTCTTCAGGATAATATTGGAGTGTTTGTGGACCAAAATGGGAAACTTCTTCAGGAAGGCAGGATTTGCTGGTCAGAGGCTCCTGCAGCAGTTGTTGTTGAGAAGCCATATGCAATAGGACTCTTACCAAGACATGTTGAGGTAGATTAACCCTAAATGATCATTTAATTTCTTATTCTTTTCCCATTATTTAATAAAAAATGCTTAAAGCATTTTGCAGTTCTAATTTTTGGATTTGCAGATACGCTCTCTTCGTGATCCTTATCCACTGATCCAAACAGTTGTTCTCCGCAATGTTCGCCGGCTCCTTCAAAGCAGCCATGTTATAATTGTAGCAGTAGAGAATTCTGTTTATGGCTTGTTTCCTGTTCCTCTTGGTGCACAGGTATATTTCCTTTATGAAAAATTGCTCTCGTTATGAGTTTGTAATGTACGTCATCTTAGTTTTTGCATCTGATGCATGTCTCGTGCTATTAATCTTGTGATTCTTATATCTCAAGGTTGACAATTTGACATGAGCATTTGTGGTTTATGCAATTGCTAGTCGCTGAAGTGATGTTGGATCTAGAATGGACAATGGCTTGTTCAGAAAGCTTTTCTTAACTTGATGTTTAACCTAGCATTGAATATCACCACGACCGGTAAAATTGCAATGACTATACTGTATTTCATAAACCAGATTGTACAACTAACAGCTTCTGGAAATTTTGAGGAAGCACTGGCTTTGTGCAAGTTACTTCCTCCAGAAGATTCAAACCTTCGAGCAGCAAAGGAACAGTCGATTCATATTAGGTAAATATTATCCTTGCCCAATGTGTTTCCCGAGCTTGCTGTTTTCAGATGTGTTGATATGAAAACATATGTAGTGAAGAAGCTAGGAAATAATCTAGCAGTTTGATGATCAAGGTCATTGTCGACTTCTTACTATGAAAAAGTTAATATCTAAAATGTATTCGGTGATCGCAACATCTGAGTAAATGATATAATGTATAAAGTCTTGCGGGCTGCTCAAGATTTCAGAAGTGCAAATATTCATGGAAACTAGCAAACCTGCAAGTCACTTAAGGATACATATTAAATAAGCACTATCTCATATTGATTCACATACGACGAATTGAAAATCAAGTTATGTGGTCTATATACTGCTATGAATTACTGATTACATGTGCAAAATTTATGTTGTTTCATTAAATATACAGATATGCTCACTATTTGTTTGAGAATGGGAGCTATGAGGAGGCCATGGAACATTTTTTGGCATCTCAAGTGGAAATCACTTATGTGCTTTCTTTGTATCCATCTATCATTCTTCCCAAATCGTCTTTTATACCTGAACCAGAGAGATACATGGATATGAGCTCTGATGCACCAGATCTCTCAAGAGGTTCCTCTGGCATGTCGGATGATCTGGAATCTTCATTTCCTCATGCTCTGGATTCTGCTGAAAGTACGGATCTTGAATCCAAGAAAATGAGCCACAATATTCTGATGGCTCTTATTAAGTTTTTACAGAGGAAGAGATATGGTATTGTTGAAAAGGCTGCTGCAGAGGGCACTGAGGAGGCTGTTTCAGACGCTGTAGGAAATAATTTTGTTTCATACGGTAACAGTCGGCCGAAGAAACCTAGCAAGGTAAATGTTTTTGCTTTTCATTTTTGTACCTTATTATTTGAGATGCTGGAAGATTAGACCTAGGGAGTAAAGTCAAATTAGTTATTTATGAGACATTTGTAAGTGTTTCATTCATCTTACTTGCTAAGATATTGTCATAGTGGAAGTTGAGTATACAGAGAAACATTAGGATGGATGAATAAGTGACAGGTTGTGAAATAATGCATGCTTTGCTACAGCTTGGTTTATTGTAGTCTTGACTTGGCAGATTTGAACTTTATGAAAGAAGATTAAGGAAGTTATACTTGACAGACACATTAAAAATTTATATTTTCATGCGGTGAGTTAGAAAGATATTCTTATTCACACACTTTAACTGTTTGCAAATGGGTACCTAGGTTTACAAATGGTTAAGAATCTTGAACTTTTAATACTTGTCAGAAATGCCAATGTTATCACATTATCTGGATTTATATAAGTTATGGCCACATCAAATGAGATTGTGTATGTCACAGTCCTCGTATGCTTGCATGTAATCACTTTTACATATGTGTATTAGAAACTCAATAGCATGTGGGTTGTGGAATGTGTAGATTTCTTCTGTTCATGAATGTGCATGCTATCAAGATTTCTGCATGTATTAACCCAGATGCCCTATGAATCCGAAGTGCTATCAGAATCAATCAGGGTATATGACCAATTTTAACGTTTGCAGTGATGTTTCTAAAGTTTAATATGCCTGGTATCATTAGATAGCTTCAATGTTTTATAGCACCACTAAGTCATTATTATTTTGATGTTCATGTCATGTTTTTAATTTCTGGGTCTCACAGGGTCGAGCTAATATACCTATCAGTTCAGTTGCTAGGGACACGGCAGCTATACTTGACACAGCATTACTTCAGGCTCTTCTATTGACAGGACAATCTTCAGCTGCTCTGGAACTACTTAGGGGTCTTAATTATTGTGATGTAAAAATATGTGAGGAGTTTTTGCAGGAAAAGAATCAGTATGCTTGTTTACTAGAACTTTATAAGTGCAATGCCATGCATCGTGAAGCACTCAAACTTCTTCACAAATTAGTTGAAGACTCAAACTCAAGCAATCCACCAGCTGGACTCACACAGAAGTTCACACCTGAGATGATTATTGATTATCTTAAAGTAAGTTTTCTTTTATCATGAGATGATGTTTATTGAGTTATATGTTTGAACATGTATAAGTTTCGGAGGTATTCATCAGGATAGAATCTAGATTATCGGATAGACTTAGCAGTAAACTACTGTGACGCAAACTGCCATCTGCCGCAGATTTATTGATAAAGCAAGGGGACACCTGGATTAAGTTTTGCTTCATTATTTTAGCTTTTACGATGATTATACCTTAATACAATCTTCAGTATATCTGATTTCAGAGAAACACTTCTATTTGGTGGTTTTTTATTCTCTTTCAGGGCCCTTCTGAAGGTTTATGATTATACAGCCTTCAACTTGTGGGTGTTCTATTGGTTAACAGCTATGGTTTCTCTTATCAATCCAATACCAACATAACAGTATACAATGGCATATAGATGATTATTCTTTGAAGGTGTCTAATCCTGTATATTCTCTAGGAAAGAATATATTGGCTGTTCCAGGACAACATGTATCTTGAAACTGGATTCATCCGCATAACTTGAAATCATGTCCAGATTTAATCTTTGAGTGAGGTTTTGTATGAAACAGAGAAGCATTGCTAGGACTTTGATAATCTCTTTTCTTGAAACAGGTGTATTTTTTCATTCGTAATTTATTTGATTTAGGGATATACGAGATTCAATCTATTTCCATTACAACTTCATATGAATTATATTCTATTAAATGGATATGGAACCCTTCATGAGAAGTACAACAGTTTGCACTGTGTATAATATTAGCAGAATTTCGTTGTCAAGCAGCATGGTTGCTGCATTATTAGCCTGAGCTTTTACATTAGTCTAGGCTTAGGACATTAATGACATATTTCTACTAATATCTCCGAGTATTTTGTTCTTTTTCAGTCTGTCTGTGGCACAGACCCAATGCTTGTTCTGGAGTTCTCAATGCTTGTTCTTGAAAGCTGTCCCACGCAAACTATTGAACTCTTCTTGTCTGGAAACATTCCAGCCGACCTGGTCAATTCATATCTGAAACAGCATGCTCCTAATATGCAGACTACATATTTGGAGCTTATGCTTGCAATGAATGAAAATAGTATCTCAGGGAATCTCCAGAATGAAATGGTAAGAATGTACCATCCTTTATCATCTGTAGTAGGTAGGTATAGTGATCAGGAAGTTAAGGCGATTATCCAGTTACCAAGTTGTTTGTATCAGTGGTGCATGTATGCAGCCATGCGTGCTTGTCCTGAAAAAACTTCCAGTTTAATTTTCTTTAAGATATTCTGGTAGCACCATAACTGAAGAAATTTGGTGAATGCTTTTGTTCTTCGATATTACTGCTACTACAGCAGATATTTGGTGTACTAAAAATGAATTTATCTTCTGAATTTCCTTTTATTTAATCACTCTTATTAGGTGCAAATATATCTGTCAGAAGTGCTGGATTGGTACACAGATCTTAATTCTCAGCACAAGTGGGATGAAAAAACTTATTCACCCACTAGGAGGAAACTGTTGTCTGCTCTGGAGAGTATCTCTGGGTATAATCCTGAGGTTCTGTTGAAGCGGCTTCCACCAGATGCCTTGTATGAAGAACGAGCCATTCTTTTGGGAAAGATGAACCAACATGAGCTTGCTCTTTCCATATACGTTCATAAGGTACTTTGCCAGAGTTCCTTAGTTCCATCATCATTTCAAGGAACCATGCATTTGGTAATACATACTATTTTATCATGACCTTCTAGTGCTGCTAGGATTGGCTGCTTTTACATTTTGCCCTAGATATTTCTGAAATTTTCCTGGAACTTTTATTTGTAGGCTTAAATCACGTAGTGTTCCAAAGGCATTATATAGAAAAGGTAGCATATTGCCAGATTAATTAATATATTCAATAACTTTGGAGATTCTCATTGTGTCAAGTCACCAGCACTTGATATTGGCCTTCAGTTCCCCCTTGGCTTTGCAGATGTTCTAGATGGAATAGTACTATATCCTGGTTGTGCCATCTAAGAGCATCCTCGGAGGCTTGTATGTCTTATGTATTAGTAAGTTACCTTGTAAGTCCAAGGAGCAAGATGCTAAACTATCTATCATGAATGTCAAATGAGCACTTAGAAATATGTTAGAATAATCTGCTCAATGTTTTTGGCGAATCTTTTTTGCTAGCAGCAACTACTTGTCATTTTCACTTGTCCTAATCTCCCTCTCCCTCTCCCTCTCTGTCATTGTAGCTTAGTGTTCCTGAACTGGCGCTATCCTATTGTGATCGGATATACGAGTCTGGACAACAATCGTCAAAGTCTTATGGCAGCATATACCTCACTCTACTGCAAATATATTTGAATCCTCAGAAGACTACAAAGAACTTTGAAAAGAGGATCACTAACTTGATATCCGCTCAGAGCCCTGGGATTCCAAAGGTTGGCCTTGGATCTGGTAAGAATAAACTTCGTCTATCTAAGAAAATTGCAGAAATTGAGGGTGCTGAGGAGACTCGCGTTAGCCAAAGTGGTACTGACAGTGGAAAGAGT
>NC_026159.1:5663171-5686695 GCF_000512975.1 Sesamum indicum | reverse complement strand
ACGTCACTGAGGAAGGAGCATCTACCATTATGCTTGATAAGGTTGTCGATTTGTTGGGCCGAAGATGGGATCGAATAAATGGAGCACAGGCCCTAAGACTGCTTCCTAGGGAAACTAAGCTGAAGGTAAATCCTTTGTTGGGATACTTATGAGATAAAGTATGAAATGCCTACTTATTCTCAAATGTTCACAGTGTTAATTAAGTTGAACGGAATCTCCTATCTATGTGGAATACTCTCATTCTCTCCTCTCTCTCTCATGGTAGTACTTTTGTTTTGGGCTCACTGCAGAACCTACTTCCTTTTCTTGGACCTCTGTTGAGAAAGTCCAGTGAAGCATACCGGAACTTCTCAGTGATAAAGAGCTTGAGAGAAAGTGAAAACCTACAGGTATTTTCTTTCAAATTGCTTCTAAAAGAAACCCCAGCCAACTTGAAATATTATCCTGGTATATTTGTTCTTATTCTATCTCTATAATCAGTTCAGAAAAGTATGTCGGTAGACTAAAGTGTCATTGTATAGTTTCCAACATATCTTACTATATGTATTGATTTTACCTTTTGCTGATGGGTGAGGCAATTCAGAAAATTGTGCTTATAAAGTTGGCTTCATAACTCTTTGGTGAAGCATTAATAGTGTAATATCTGTGGTTTCTTCAATTCCATCTTTTCCTTTGAGAGGATGGAACAGGTGGAACTGACTACACAACGCTGCGCTGTCTGGCTTTCCTCAAACCATCTAATAGCTGTTCTCAAATTCCAAGGGAATAGTAACTCTAGTTTTCCTGGCAAGAGATGATTGTGTTTTCTCTTAACATTTTAGTCCAACTATCGAATTTTCTAAGTTTTTCTTCCTGAATTAACTTTCTTGTTCTAGTTTTCGTACATTAGTATTTTGCTCATGATACCTGGTGCTTCAAAACAGGTCAAAGATGAACTCTACAGCCAAAGGAAAAATGTTTTGAAGATTACTGGTGATAGTATGTGCTCTCTGTGCAACAAAAAGATAGGAACCAGTGTCTTTGCAGTTTATCCCAATGGAAAGACAATTGTTCACTTTGTTTGCTTCAGAGATTCACAGAATATAAAGGCTGTGGCTAAAGGCACGCCATTACGGAAGAGATGACATTCAATATACATACAGGACTGGGGAAAATAATGAGCTCACTTCAATATTGCAATTTTCATTGTGTGCTTTGAGAGCTGTTGAAAGTGAAGGCCCAACCACTGGTTAGTTATTTGACTGCCAGTGTACCATCCACGTGGCTGCACGATATCCTTCAGGTGTTCCAACTTGTTCTGGCTGGAGACAGTGGAATAGACCATACGGTACACGTCAAGAACATGTCATCAGTTTGTACATCTTTTTTGTTTGAGTATATCTTCATACCTTGGTGTGAGATTTTTGGTTGGTTGAGTGGGTTTCAGTTCGGTGGAGAAATTGCATCTGTTGTAAATTATTTTCTCAGATAGAAAACTTTCATTATTACCAAATCTAAAACAGGATTGATCACATTCCATTTTTGGGCACCACAGTCTAATTGCTTGTCAGGAGCATTTTAATTCTCCGAGCTTCCATTTCTAGATAGGACAAAATTTACTGACAAATGAACTCCTGCTTCTAAAATTTTTGAATCTTACATCAACTATTGTTTTAGACATCACTTGCAGCTGAAGTCAGATTTCAATTTTCCACCACCATTACATTTTCTTACAAATTGGTAGACAGTGACTCCAATTCTGGACCCATTACATGGACTATCAGTATGAATTACCCCAACATCAAAAACCTTGTTAGCCTTCTTGAAGAATGCTGATTCCTTCTTCCATCTCTTCAAATGGCTCATCAAGAACACCACTTTCTGCTCACTCCCCAGCAACAAAAACCTCAGACGAGCAGTGGCCCTTACAGGTTTTCATGGTACACTAAATCAGACCCCAGTATAACATCATATTCTCTGCCTATGGCTTCCACGTCCGTAGTCTGGCCCCATTGAAGTGCCGCCGCGTCGACTGCCCCGCCGTGGAGCTCCAAGATTTTTGCGTTGGCGGCAACGTTGAACTGCAGGTTGGGCAGCACGTGGGGGAGGTCTGTGATTGTGACGCTTGCGCCAAGCAAAGCAGCTGCGGCAATCCCAACCGCACCAGTGTCTGAGCCCAGCTCGAGAATGCGGAGGCGACGGTTAGGGGGTGCGCAGCTGTCGAACAAGGAGGAGAGAGGGGTGGGTGCCTGAGCCCAGCTCAAGAATGCGGAGGCGACGGTGCGGGGGGGCGCGGCTGTCGAACAAGGAGGAGAGGGGTGGGGTGAGAGGTTCTGTGGCGGTCGAGGAGGGTGATGAGAGTGGTGGCAGGAGGCCAGAGCTGGAAGGAGATGCCTTGGGAGGGTACTTGCTTTACGAGTATGATTGAGTTGATGGAGTGGAGGTGGTAGCTCTGCTGCGGCGGCGGCGGCGGCTGTGTGTGGATGATCTGCTGTGGTGTCCTCTAATGGCATTGATTGGGACATTGTGTTTGTGGTGGACAGGTGGCGGGGGGCGATTAGGGTTTGGATGAATGCCCGACGCATGAAGAAATTACGTAATAGGGAGAATGGAAGAAGGATCATTTGATTTGGTCGGATGCAAGTGGTGGGATGATGATGATGGTCGCTCGTAAATGATTGTACAAGACTGAAGCTTGTTATAATACCCCATAACAACACACTTGGATTGACACATCGCCCAGATTCCCAAGGGAAAGTGAACTGGATTCATAACATACAAATTGAATGCTCTAACCACTAAGTTGGACAATGGGGAGCGTTCTGCCTCAGAGAGAAAGCCCCCAAGCGATCAATTTAATTTTGATAGTTTAAATTACATTGAATTGTCGCATTCAGTCCTTTCGAGTGTTTATAAAGAATGCTACTAGCTCCATGAAGCATCTTGGATGGAGACACACTGTGTCGTTGTGATGATGGAGATAACTTATTGTATCTGGGTGTCAAATTCTGATATTTCTGTAGTCGCGATTGGGCGCACCAAGCATAATTAATCTGAATATCTTATCTAGTTCACGGTTTCAAACTATTACTGCATGCCTCTACATACTCCCATTTCTAGTAACAAACAAGCCAACAATTATACCACCATGGCTTTGGCTATACAGGTACTTTTAATTCCTTACCGTTTGAATTTCCGTTGCTAGATCCAAACAAGTATGATTCAAATCCTAACAAATGGTGGATTGTAGTTCAATTCCTTTTCTTGTTGTACCGTTAGCAGTAGCTGATACGATATAAATATCTCTCTTTCTTACCAGGATGGGATTCCCGGCTATGATTGGTATGATTTTTTCTCTGAAGGGTAACAGAAACTAGCGATGTGTAGGCAAAAGGCAATAAAAGCATTCTCCATGATCAAGGCATATCATCAGTAAATAATAAGTTTCACTTCGTTCATACTGGATGCTAGTACTATACCGTTGCAAGCAAGAATATAGACTTGGTTACATCATTAACCTATTGTAGAAAAGGGAGAAAAAGGAAAATCATTAGCTTCTGCTGCATTATGAACCTTAGGAAACAAGGGAGATTTGAGATGTGCAAACCAGTTGAAGAAGACATGGGCTGCCACACTCGAGTACAACAACTGCAATAAGGATCTAACATTTGCAGCAGCCTGGTCTCAGATGTGGCCGAAGCTATCAAGGCACTTTCCTTGATGCTTCTATGGGGCAAACGACTAGGAAAATTCAGATACTTCAGTAGATGCTCCTGTAGTGCTAAGGATTAGAAAACTGAGATGCAACAAATCTCGATGTGGAATTGCAGAACGATATTTCAGTGGCTTGTGAGACTGCTCTGGTGAAAGGAATACTAACCTGAGTTACAATTGCGTCTTCATATCTTGAATGACCACATTTGCAGCGTTGCGACCTGGAGCACCCATTACACCACCCCCTGGATGAGCACCGCTTCCACACAGATATAAACCTTGTAATGGAGTCCTATAGTTTGACCTACATCAATGACAACATTCAATACCATTATCTTTCAGCCTTTCCAATAAGATGGAAACCTAAGCTAGAACAGAAGGCAAGCAATGTACATTACCATCCTTTCACAGGCCGCATGAGAAACAAGGAATCTAATCCCATAGCACCGTGAAAGATATTTCCTCCTGTCGAAGATGGTAACTCCAGATAATCAGCATCAATCAGATCCAAGGAGAAGAATTCACTTGGCATACTCATTTCAATTCAGACAAATCATGTTTGTAAAAAATGAACCTAAATATCACTTGACATGGTCCATTAACTCTATTTATATCCTTGCAAAGCCGAACAATTCGAAAAAAACTAATGGTAGCTATCAGTATGTGACATGAACTAATATGTATGGCCTTTACAATTGGAAAAAATTAACGACAGCTTTGACATGAATCAACACACACATACATGTCTGCGCCTGTGTGCAGCCTCTTATGCTAATTTTGAAACCAAAAGAAAAATGTGAATATTTTATTTTTATTATAACTAATGAAAAATAAATACAGTTTCTAATAAAAAGAATCCGATGATTTCTGATCTTAGGATGCCTATAGAGCAACAGAACAAAGTTCTGCCAAGAAACCAGAATACATTCTGCCTTCTAAACTAAATGAAGATCGTGGACTAACCCTTGTTCAACAAAGTTCCCAAATTAAATTAGCAACATGCAGAATTCTCAAAACACACACAATTTCTGAACACTTTCCAGCACTTTTATGTGTCTGATTAGAAACTAGTGTAACAAATACATAATTGTCCTTGCACAGAGGGGTAAATATCCAGCCTCATTCCTCAAGTAAATAGGACAGTTTACCTGTCAAACCAATTTCTCTTTCAAGGTCGGGTGGAGTCAACATGTCGTAGCCAATGACTGACGAATTAAAGCCAGGGGCATATTCCTCGATTAGGTCGAAACATCTTTGAGCAAATGATTTCTGCACCTCAGTAACAGTGTAATGAGAAACATTTTACCAGAAAGGAGGGAGTTGGAAGACATTTTATTGTAAGAAAGCACTATAGAATTCTAAAATAAAACAAATGAAGTAGCTGAAACAAGAAATATGTATGTAAATTAGAGGATCCACTCACTCTGTATTCAGAATCTTCCCAGCTGCCTTCACTGGGTTTATAAGGTGTGTATTGAATAAATAGGTTGATGACATGCTTACCTGTATGGAATTACAGAAAAAGCATTACCAAAATGTAGCAGCAAGAAGATTCTAAGTAGAAGGTAAGACAACAAAGCTAATTCAAATTTTTTTGTAGTAGAGAATGGGAAAATAACCAATCCTACTGTTACTAATGAGCAAGCATAGATGACCCAAACAAACTGCATAATTAAGCCCATGTCCTTATTAATAGAAGTTATCAAAACCAAAAAGCTATAAGCCCTCCAAGCACCGAGATAAGCATAGTTTTAATTCCCTTAAAACAGTTATCTGCTTTGTTTTTTTTCAACTCCACTCAAAGCACTCGAGTATACTTGCTCTCGGTATTGCCTGCTAACATATAGATAATAGCTTCATTGAAAAGATAATTCCCAGAAAACAAGAGTACCATTCGAGGAAAAGAACATTGAATATGATTATATGCATATAAACAAATCACTAGGATTTCCAAGTACCAGATGGAGAAATAGTCTTGTCTAACACAGAAGGAATTGTCATCTCAATTACAGGTCTACGAGATGGTATTCCATTTGCCGAATCCTGACAAGCAGCGTCAATCTCCTCCATACTGATTGAGACAGAACAAATATCATAAAATTCAACATCGTGCATCAACCAAAAAATATACTATTTCCTTCCAAAATTTTGCAAGAAAAGATGGGGAAAACAAAGAAGATATCCATGGTCCACAGATCCTTCTGAAATTTCTCCAGGTATCCTTCAACTGCTGAGGATTGGCCACAGTACACGTGTTCAGTGACTCTAGGACATGGTTGTTTCACATGTTGAAGGGATGTTCAGTTTTAAGAAAAGCACGCATAAGAGGGTTTTAGGATTCCCAATCAGTTGTTAGTTGGCATGAAATTATGGTTTTCAATTCTAGAGAATATTTTGATTTCATCTTACGCCATGAATATCCAGTATATTTTAACAAGGAATCCTACCCCCAGGACTGGGTCCTTTTTGTGGACTAAAGGACAGCTTATTTTGCAAAGGATGTGATTGAACAACTTCTAAGCTGGAAGACTATATAAACCAAATGGAAGGACTTTAAGCATGTGCTCAAAATCTTGTTTGGTGCACTATTACCACGAGGAATGCTAGGATGTATAAGAACACATTCCAACATGCAGCACCTCTTCTGAAAGTAACTCTAGATATTGCCAGGTTTAGAAACATGTCAATTTCAAAGGATCCAGAAACAAGGTCTAGTTTGTGGTTGAGTAGGTAATAGAACTACAAATGTCCATATTTAGGTCACAGTAGGTTGCTTTAGTTGAAGGCTTTCCAATGAGTTGTTTTCTAGATACTATATGAAACTTCATTCTTGATTTACATTGCTAGGCTAATAGGATTGACCACCCAGAAAAGAATACGACTGGAACAATATATATATCTGAAACAGTGAGCATACAGATGAGAATTTATGGTATACCTCTCGGAACCAATGTGTATAGTGCCCATATGCTGAGGGCCGGCATCAGGACTATTCAACTTGCAGCAATGAAACTGAGGAAGTCTGTCAACAGCCAAATTGATTTTCGTCGTTGCCTGTCCAGTAAATTATGACCCCTTATATCAGTCGACTTTCATGAACTGACTCGAAAGCCTAAGAGGAAGATTAAAAAAAATTACATGGAAAAACAGTTTCTGGAAACTGAGATGAAGCTTAAAGGAGAAAGAAGTTCAGAAAAAGGTTATTCATATAGTGGAAGGGGTTTCTGGACTATGCTATAAAACATTGAAAACGAGGAGTCAGAAATGTGTGGCATTTTCGATAGATACTTTCTGTTATGGTCAACTGCATGTGTCAGTACTATAAGGTAATGTGTGTGTGCACGGAACATATTCTGTCTGAATGGATATTTATTAATCATTTGACTATCAGACTTACAGAGCTATAATCAGAGTTCTTGACAGCACCAAGAAAATCATCTGGAAGTACATTATGTGGTACAAATTCCTGCATTGACAATCCTTATTATTATTCAGTCACATATCATAAATTCTAATTGTACTTGATACAGTAAAACCTCTATAAATTAATACTCTATAAATTAATAAACTCTCTAAAATAATAAAATCTTCCGGTCCCGACTTGGGCCTTTGTAAAAAATCATCAAATTCGATAAGATAATAAAATAATAATTTTTTGGAAAATTCCTTTATAAATATTAGGTCCCATTAAAACTCTAAATTAATAATTCATAAATATTACAGTTATAAATATTGTGGTAATTTACTAAAATGTGAAGTCTGTAATGCTTTACGCATTTGATCATTCATGGATGATTTTGCGATGTCTTTTAGATGAGAAGACATGGTTGGGTGTTATGATTTATTTTATTATCATATTGAGATTTATGTAGTATGCATGATGAATATATTTAATTGGGTATAATAGTTATTTAAGTGTAAGGAATTAATGTAAACATGTATATTTAAGTTATTCCAATGAATTGATACATGTGTCTATGAATATAATAGTTAATTGTAAATAATGAATTGATATTATATATGAATATATTTAATTAGTTATAAAAAATTAATTGATGCATGAATATAATCAATGAAACATATATGAATTCATTTATTTTCAATACATATGTACTAAATTTGCTGAATTTAAAAAATCTCTCTTTTAATTAATAAAATATTAATTTATCGATAAATTAATATCTCTCTAAATTAATAAAATTTCATGGTCCCAAGGTTATTAATTTATAGAGGTTTTACTGTATGTCTATTTCAAAATCATCAAATACATAAACATGATGGAGTATATGCAGAAGAAGAATAGGTTAAACTCACCATGAATGTTCTGTATGGGGTTGCATTTGACAAAACAACAGAAGAGCGCACTTGTGTACCATCAGCCAGCAACACCTAAATGAATCAATCCATATACCAAATATAAAATTCTGCAGATTACGCTTGTAATAGTCAACTGGAAAGCTCGTATAGCATGCTTACCCCAGACACTCGGCCTGAACCATCAATCATCAATTTTGATACCTATAGAACATATCAGAAAACTTTCGTCTTTAACAAGAAAATTCTTTGCATAATAAAACAGCAACATAATGACCCCACGCTTGTGAAAAGCAACCAATTTGATATTAAACAACTATAGCTTATATACACTTTGTCAGTGGTAAAGGTTAGTTACAGAAGCCTCAAATTAGCATATGTGCAGCTTTTCAATGTAGCTAAAAGATCAGTTTTAAAACTATTCAATCTTCAAACACCAAAGATCAATGACAGTTATGGTCACTAACAGTGAAGGCTATGCTGAGGTCAACATTCAATCTCCCATTTGGCAGACCCTCAATGGAGTTATACCTTTATAGTTTACACAAGATCCAAACTAGATTTCCCCTTTTAATTAGTCAAATAAGCAGGAAAGAAGCATAAGTTTAGTCCAGTCTATTGCAGGAACATGTACCGTAACCTCAACTACACAACCACAAGGCTGTTTGAGGAGCAAAGCTGGCTTGACTGAGAGTGTTGATGAACAGAAGTACAAATTTGATAACTTTTTGTTTTAATGTGGTATGACAATAGAGAAGCTTTCAATTATCACATACTGGTGATACCTCTTTTTCTTTCATGAGGCAATTAAATCCGTCAGTACACTGATCCTTCTGACCTCTTAAATTTTTTCATTGAATCATTCTCTTGTGACTAGGAAAATTCATACAACTATTTTAGCAATAAACTTCTATTAATAAGCCTAGTCAAGCTGGAGTACAGCTTGGTTCAATACATTTCTAGCTCCAATCTTTGCCTTCTGTACGCCCGCCAACAGTTGCCATATGTCCATTGGTTTAACATAAAGGAGTAGAAGCATAAGTTTTAAAGCTTACATAATTTAGAACTTTGCACCTCCAGAAATTATTTCTCTGGCCCACATAATGGGTTTCAACTGGCAAGGCAAGAAGAGCATACGCGATAATTAAGTCCTTAGTTGGACTTCCCAAAGAGTGCAGTGTTTAATTAGACAAAACTTTCATGCATTTTGGGAGTAAATTACAGGATTGGCAAACCTGGCAGATCCTTTATGATACATTCTCAGAGATACAAGTTAACATGACTAGTAGCAACAAACTTACTTCAGCTTCTGTCATTATGGTAGCACCAGCCTCTCTAGCAGCCCTAGAAATGGCCAAGGACACAGAACCCATCCCACCTTCAACGTACCTGAAAATTAGGTCATTTAAGAAGTCAGTGCAGACTGAATAAATAACAGAGCTAATGGAAAGAAAAATGAGTATGAAATTGTGAATTTTTTTCTTTTTCTATAGTCAGGTCAACAGAAGTTCATGTTTAAGAAAAAGGTCTAATTATGAAGTACTTCAACTTACGCTCGTCTTTCATACAAGACCAACTATAAGCTCGCAGACAAGTGGTGGTTTTTTCTGCTAATAATGTCATGGAAAACTTAAAGATAGAATACTCAGCACCTGACGAGTTTAGCTATAAGTTGGCATACAAATTAATGTTATGTTCTGCTAACGATGTTGGAACCCTAAAGATAGAAAACCCTCCTGTTTCCTGAAAAAACACAAATCTTAAGATATGGACCCAAAAAAGAAGACAGGAAAATGCTGATGTGCTTAAATTTATTGACTAGCACTTCAGTGACCTTCTACCCTCTTTAAGGAGATACTCACGACCAAATTCCACGATCACCGTCAGTTTCTCCCATCACGTGATGCAGCAAAACATATCCACTACCAGGTGTACTGACACTTCCCTAGGATAAAAAAGGAAACAGAGTCAACAACAGATAAATTTCCCATATTAAATTTTGCTTCATATCTAAATATATACATCCAGTAGGTCTTAAATATACCAGCTGTATGTGTAGCTGGTCCAACAAAACATAAATCATGGAAGAGAACAGGGTGATTTTTGTAGCATGCATGGTGTAGTGCAGTAGAAGGAAGAGCGCATACGTCACAGAAACTAAAAGAAAGTGAAAGAAAAAGAGAAGGAACTTAGTTAATGCAATACCAACTAGATCTGCAGAATTCTATCCTGAGTTGGCATCCATCTTTCTATTAAGAGAACAAAAGAACTTCAGTCTGAAAGGCTTCTTATATTACAATGAAACATTTAGGAAAGAAATAGAGAAGCCATTACCAGACAGTATTAATCATTACAAGCCACCATGACTGTATCAACACCTCTACAGCATAAAGTACATAATGAAGATAAAAATTACCTTGCTTCCTATAACTGCATCTGTTGCAAGTGTTGCCTTCAGGATATCACTCTGTAAATCATGAATCCAAGACCACAAGTGAAGGAATAGTTCACGAGTAAAACAAAATTATAAATTATTGAATCTTCACATTATAACAAATAAAAAGAAGACAATAAGACAGAAATTAGTAGTATTCAACATCAGTTGGAAAACCTTGAAATTGAATGCAAATAATAACCACTCAAGGACATTACAGGTAAATTTCAGTCATCTTAGGCCAAAGGACTGGAAGAAGAAATGATAAATCAAGAACACTTCTGAGAAACAGCTCCAATTAAGAGGATGCTGGCGAAACTAATTGATCATAATTACCTGATTCTGTGGTACTGCAAACCTTGAAAGCTCTTCGGATATGGATATTCAAATTTTGGCATCGCGTTGCAGTCCAAGTATGGGATAGAACTAACAGTATCCTATTGTCACCCCAAAAAGGAGTAGATAAATTAATAGCAACCATTGAAACTAGTTGCGGCCCTGTTGGACAATTCAGAACTCCATTCCCAAGTTTTTGGTTGTTTATCGATTTAAGACCCTTTATTAAGGGAAAAAAGAGTGCAAGTGCCACTTGAATGGACATTTGAGATGGCATCAAACCAGAGACTTGATGAGACAGTTCGAGGAGCAATACTTTAAGGTACATTTTTAACCAGTTAAATAGTTTCCAATCAGAAGTAAAGTATCTAGAAAAAAAATACTCAACAACACAACATCATAATGGTGGAATCTGAAGCAAATATCAGGCCTTTTTGGACCTTTAAAGGGATGAAGTCATGACATTTAGATGAGCAAAATTGAAGGCCACAACCTTTCATAATGCATGCATACCAAATACAGGAAGATCGGAGCATTCTAATAGGAAAAGCCATGTATTACCTCAAACCAATTGTTTAAAACCTTTGATGCAGGGGACAGTAACAGGTCCATAAAATCCCTGAAAAATTCAAAGGACGTGAGTGAAAACATACTAGCTAGTAGATGGGCTTTTTACTGAGTAAGAGTCAGCTTCTATTTGAACAAGAGTAAAACTTATGCAGGGATCATGCTATTAAACAACAGCATGTAAGAAAACAAAGAAGAAGGAGTGAACTCTTACAGAAGCTCCTTCTGCCCCATGGCAACCGCTCGTTGCAGAAAATGAGCCCAAAAAATGGACTTTTGCAGGTTATCCTTCATACGAACATTAAGAGATGAAATTTGCTGCAATTTTTCTGGAGGGGATGAATCCAAAATTGGATCAATGAATTTACAGAAGTCCTCTAAAAGAGTCTCATACCTACAAAAAGTTCCAGAAATAATTATAAGTGAGCAATAAACACGTTCCTGATAGAAAAAATTGAAATGAGGAAGATGCTTACCTAAATTTGCAATCAAATAAAAACATATAAAAGTTTCAACTACTGCTTGTCCAATAACCAATTTCGACAAAATTATGTATGATTTAGCAATTCACCACCATATCCTACTGGATAATAATACCAAATATAAGTATCTTATGTTGCAAGTTTAGTCAATTACTTCTTTGGAAAGAAAGCAGTCCATACCCAGATCAACTTTATATCCGTTCCTATTAACAGAAAATCTCCTCCTAGTCATCATCTTGGTTGTACCAGTGAAGGTTAGCCTAAAATTTGTCATTCGCTGTGAGGGAAATTAAGGGAAAGTATGCATCTGAATCCGACGTACTAGAGTTGATGCACATTAACAGAAGCAGAGTATAGTCCTAACTACCTTTTCCAACAGGGATCATATATTACATGATGATATAGATTTTTTACATCTTGGTCTGTCATATGCATGTCCAACATCTCTCAACCCCACTTAAGCCTACGTAGCATGAAATTTATTTCTCCTTCATTGATCACATCACAACATCCTTTGAGTTTCTCAAATGTCATATTCGTTTCTAACTCCTTTTGTGCTTTCCTCAGTGAATCAACCAAACATCATTACAGCATACAGACATCAATCAATGACGAATTATCAGACATTAATCAGCAATTACAAATACAAGCATCATTGATCACTGTTGTAGAAGGAGATGAATACCCATTGCAAGGGTCTGAAATAGGACACCAAAGTCTTGAAGCATCAAGTTCACAGCTGGAGCTAGGCCACCTTGGCAAAAAAAATCTAACTCCTACATGTCAACAATTTTTCACTTTCCTTGCATTTATTGCTTTTTCCTTTCCTTTTTTGCAGTTTCATAGTCAATAAACGAAAAAGCAGACACGAGCAAAGTAGACGTACTTTGGGAAAGCCTCGGCATCGCGTTTCGAGAACTTAGAAATCTCAGAATAGTTAAGCTCCTTATCAGGACCAAGCAGAAGGTAACGTCCATCGCGAGATGGGGTGAACGAGGACGGACTCCTTTTCAACAACTTCAATCCATGCCTCGCTAACTCCAGTTCCCTATTTTCACAACAAAAACCATGACGAACTACTAACAAAATAAAATCATGAAGACAACTCAATCCAAATCAGTTAGACGATAGCTAAGAGGACGAAACATACTGAATAACGGCGGGGCGAAGAAGGCTCTGGAGGTAGCTACATCGGGAAAACTTGAAGCCAGGGATGAGTTCCTCAGTGACGGCGGCGCCACCGATTACGTGGCGGCGTTCAAGGACAGCAACTGATAGACCAGAACGGGCGAGGTAGGCGGCGGCCGTAAGGCCATTATGACCACCGCCGATAACAAGCGCGTCCCACTTATTGTCCGTCAAGACGCGTGTGGAGTTGGCGGCCGCAGTGCACGTGGTGAGGCGCCGGCTGTTTTGTCGCCACATTCTCTCTCGTGGACGGTTGCTGACTTACAGTCGGAATGATTGGAGAGTGAAGCTGTTCTTGTGAGGTTGGTGTTGTACTGTTCAATAAAGCAATCAAGCCTTCAGAGTTTGCAACACTGAATTTGAACAGGTTGGAGGATGTGATTAATGTTTGTTATTATTTTTGTTTTATTATCTTACCTAATAATTAATATTTTAACATGTTTTTATTTAATAGAAATATTGAAATTTTTGGTAACATATGGATAAATATTCTCACGTTTTTACATTTGACTGACTCGTCTATTTATTCATGAAATTTTAATTTTAATATCGAATATAAATCTTATTGATATTTGTTATTATTTTTTTTTTAAATGAACTTGAGTCTGATTCCGATTTTAATTTAGACTTCATTTGTTTATGACTCAAATTCATCCGACTAGAGCAGATTTTGAAACTTGAAGTATGCTTCAGGTTTTAATAATTTGAATTCAAATATTGATATGTACTTGTATAAAATATATTTATAATGTATAATTTAAATTTTACTTATGATATATTTTAATAATAGTTATTTATGTTTTTTTTATTACACATTAAGAAATCATAGAATATGAAAGTCCTATGCAGTGATAATCAACAAGTTGGTCCCATGGTCTAGTGGTCAGGACATTGGACTCTGAATCCAGTAACCCGAGTTCAAATCTCGGTGGGACCTTCGTTACTTATTTTTAAATCTCTTTTTCAGGCTCACTCTCAGCCTCACGTGGTAGCTTTTTTTGTTTTTAATGAATATATTATAAATGGTTAGATGGGTTTTTGCGAATTTCAATATAATATATATATATATATATATATATACTCAAAGGGATTGCTTTTCATGAGTTATAGTTAATTATTTAAGAGAAAATTATGCAAATAATTCATTATAATTGACATGTTAATATTGCTAATTTGTAACAACAATTAATCCAAAATATAAATAACAAAGGTGAATCCATAAATTATATGGATTGGAAAAGGAGGTAATGGTATATTCCACATAGGAATGTGATGGGAGAATTCTGGATATTGATATATATATATAGTAGATTTGGGGTGGGTGTTTTTACACTAATTCTTATTTATTTATTAGTTAAATAAATATCTAAAAATTGAGTTTAAGGTTGGATGGATGTCTAAAGCGCCATGGAACTAGAGTGAACATGGATGGGGTTGCTCTACACATGCGTTGCTACCCCCTTGTCTTGGCTCCAGGTGTTCGTGTCTCAGTGTATATTTTTTTGCATTAAAAATATTTTTCAAACTTGAAATTGTTATTAAATTGAGTGGTTTCTGTTTTGGTTTTAGGTGATGTTGCAGCCTGAAATCACTTGATATTCTCTCTTCTTTTCTGCTTGATTTTTCTCCGAGAATTCAAGTTTTGGTCTTCCATTTTCTAAAAGGCGACTGAGAAATTGTTCGAGGTGTTCTTTGGTAAATTATATTGCTAAAACAACATAATCATCTTTTTCTGTAAGAAGTTACATTGTCCCTAGGGGGCTAAAATGGGATTGTTTACAAACCCGGGGGCTAAAAGGCAAAAGGATATTTCTTAATCCCTCTTGCATGATAAAAATGAATTAGAGCCATTGATTCATTCTTGGCGGCATTTTTCTCATTTCCCGCACCCTCGTCTCTGCTTATCTTCAAAGCTAACCATGAAGACGCCGGAGGAGATGGAGGCTGGCCGCGGAGTTGCTCCCAAGAACCAGACCTTTGAGGTTTTTCCCTCACCAAAATTCTGTGTTAAATAGAGCTATGGTATGTTCAATGGCGCGTTGAGAGATTTTCGTTAACTCTTTCGTGTTTTTCTTTTTCTTTTTCTTTTTTCTTTTTTGGTCGCTGTTTTCTGCATTTCGGAAGATAATATTGGGTTCATCTTCGATGGCGCGTCGAGAGATTCTAGATGAGATGGGCTACGAGTTCACCATCATGGTACGGTCCTTAGTGCGCACGAATTTTTTCCATGTTGATTCTCGTGAAAACTGCTAGCAAGTGGTATGAGTTGCCTAATTGTGTTTTCGATTTATCCCCCAAGTGTTTGCTAGTCTAGCCTATTACGCATTAATGTTTGTTCTTGCATATAGTAGTAAGGTCTTTAGTTTTAAACAAACAACTACGTCTGTCCTACTCCAATTCGTTAGCTTGTATGCAAGAGAAAATTCAAATTGCTGTGATCTTACATTCCGTATACTTGGGTTGGAGTTCATCAATGCAGATGTAAAGCAAACACATTCTTAAAGACATTTTTTTACACTAAGAATTTTAACGTTTCAATAAAATCATGGTATGATACATACTTTATTTGTTCTATTTCCACACAACTCAATTAACTTCCAAGTCCAGCAAGCCAATCTATCAACATTGTTTTATAAAATTATATAAACAATTTGCAAAAATTGAATTTAAATGATCTGTCCCATATCCACTGTATTCAGACAAATCCTCTATCAGTTCTTCTTGAAGAGTTACTCATACCACTATTACATGCACTCCATTTGCATCTAAGAGCTTCAATCAAATGTAAGGTGTTGTGTAAATATCCTTAGTCAAGGTGGAACTGCTATAATTAGCAAGGTGGACTTCGTGAAATTAAGAAGTTTAAAATATCTTCTTTGTTGTTGCGGAAATACCCTTCTTTCCTCCAACATTACGTACTTATTTTGAAATCTCAATGTAATCCCAAATAATTTCCATACTGCATAAAAATCATAACTCTTGATAAATATGATTTGCTTGTAGGAATTTCAATTTTTGAATTGCATGTTAGTATCTCAGATGAAAATCTAATTTGATTTTCAAAATTTGAAGTTTGATGTTTAGAGCGTTGGAGGGAGCACAGAAAAGAAACTTCTTGAAAAATGATCTTGTACTATCATGTGAATGGTAGGACAAGATCAAATATGGATATACGTGACTCAATCAATTTTATTAGAATAGTTTGGCACTTTCACTGTTCATATTCAACCTAAGTTTTCAAGTGGTTTGGCCTTTAGACTGCAGATATAGATGAAAAAAGTATCAGAAAGGAAAAGCCAGAGGACCTTGTTATGGCCCTAGCTGAGGCAAAGGTAATTGGATTTAGTATATGACCTATAAACTTCAGTTTTGCAGTTTGAGTCTTTGTTTAATTCTCAACTACTATGTGATGCTTTTTTTTAATCTTTACTCATAATTTGCCTATAGGAATTCTAAATACTTCTTGTACATATCTTTGTTTAGGAATATTTATTTATCACACCTGCAAAAGCTACACATTGATTGATGAAATGACCAGTTTTCTATGAGAAATCCCTCTATATCTGTTACTTTGAAACCAAACTTGTACTTAGGCAGCTTGAACTATTCTTTGTGATGGTATATTTGTTTATGAATTTGAGTTAAATATGAAAATGATATAATATTAGATAACTAAGATAGTATGTTTAATAAGGGAGATCTAAAATTCATGTGAAAGACAAAGTTCTCTCAGCAGTCATTATCATATCCTGAAACTTTTGGTTAAACTATAGATCTATTGCCAATCAACATGTATCAGATCTATTGCCAATCAATATCAAATACTAAAATTTTTGTTAGAAATTATCAATCCAAAAGGACATATAGTACCTTAAGGAATACATTTTTCTTATGAACTTTAAAAGCAACTAGTACCTATGCCATTCAAATCAAGATTGTTCAACTTCAGAGTTGGATCTGGCTTTTAGAGCTTGATTTGCTTTGCATTTCATGCTATTTACAATAGACAGCAAAACCACATTTGGGAGGGAAGTTGCAAATATCAAGCAGTTTAGGGTAATGGAAGGGATCTCTTTGAGCATTTCTCTTTCATGGGACACTGATAAAAATATAACATTGACATCCTCAAGCTAACCGTGAACCAGTTTCATATATGTTATGCGGTGCTGCAATCAAATGATTCTTTCAAATTTTTACTTCTTAGGCTGATGCTATTGTGACGAGGCTCCAGAGTAGTTACCAACTGGAGGAAATATCGCGCCCTACACTGCTAATTACTGCAGATACAGTATGCTTATATGTTCCTTTCTCATTATCTGTCCTTTGATTTATATTAATTTGTGTATCCTGTCTGCAAAATGTTTCTGAATTATAAGGCATCGTGCAAGGGCTTGAGAAAGTTTATTGATTTTAATCAATGCTAAACAAGGTTCTATACTGTTATTTTGTTTCTGTGGCATCAAGATCATATTAAGGGTAGATCAGAATTTGGTTTGGATAATACATTGCATATACTGGTCATCTATCTGGTAAGGAAAATAAAAAGAAAGGAACTACAAGATACCAATTCATTCTAAGTTGCTGCATTGAAATCTCCATTAAGGACTCCAAAGAGTCGCCTAAGATTTAGGATCAGTTCAATTTTCTCAATCTCAGTTATGCTCAAGATATAGTCTCATATATGAAAGTGCAAGACTGGCAAGACTAGTGATTCTGAATGGAGGATCATTCTGCTGGTTTTGGTAGAGGACAGGAAAATAAGTCAGTGGACAACGTTTACAAGTGGGCTATAGGCATGCAAATAGTTCTTCAGAGATGATACTTGACTAACTAAAAGCAAGATCATATAATCCGATCAGCTTACATTTGACTGCATGTAAGTGCTATAAGTATCTGGTGATTTATATGGTGTACTTCCATGAATCTCTAAGACTTCACTCACAAGAATGAGCATCAAAATTATGTTCAAGGTAAGTTTAAGTTTACAAAACCAACTTTATTTTTCTGGTTTCTTTCTGTCTCCTGATTTTATACTCTGAGCACTGCATGAACTTGTTTCTTCAATAACTTTATGTCAAACGGTGTGACAGTATTGGAAGGTATACGTCAATGCAATAATTCTCTCTTTTTTAATTTCCAACTTTGGACTTAGTTTGATGGTCGATTCCATCTGAATCTGCATGTTCCCAGCATTTTTTTTCTGTATCTTTTTTCTTCTTGTTCAATGTTGCGAAAACTACTGAATAAGACAGGGCCAGTAATATTATAGTGGTTTCTCCATTCTGATGGTTTTCTCTTGGTTGGAAATAGATTATTTGAAGTTAAGTCTTACCTGCATCTAATTGGTATTGAGGTGGTGGTGTATCAAGGGACTATTAGAGAAAAGCCATCAAGCGAGGAGGAAGCACGCCAGTTTATCAGAGGTTTGCTTTATTAAATTTTGTACCAGTGCTTCCTGCCTTACGAATTAGCCAATGCTGCCACAATGTTTTACAGACTATTCTGGTGGTTCTGCCCAAGTTGTGGGTTCAGTACTTGTAACCAATCTGGTGACAGGTAGTAGGAAAGGAGGATGGGAGAGTGCAGAGGTACTTCTTTAATTCTATTCCATACAATCTTTTCCCTCAATATAAAAGGGGATAATAAATCATATTTACTGCATTGAGTATAAAACTGGTACTGAATTGATAACTGATATTTTTCTTAAAAAATGTATCCACATTACTAATTGTCCTCTACTTTTTTGGTCCCTATGGAGTATGGAGGGAGGTTTCTACGTAATTTAGTGAGAGGAAAAGTATCTGATTTTACGGGGAGCTGTGGGAGATGTTATTCCTTTGTGTCTTCTGAATCTAGCACCTATCTGAGGCAAGACCTGCTTCTCCTGACTTATTTCTTTGCCCACTCTTTGTCCGTTTATACATGTGTGGTAGGGTGGGGAGATATAAGGTTTTATACCAGGTTTATGTTGTTCTAGATTTCTGTACTTTTTTCCCCCCTTTGGGCACCGTGTTATTTAATCTTCATTTGCTGATTATCTTATGCAAGAAAAACTAAGCATGGGGGGATGGGATTAAGAAAGACTCCTGAACAATGTGTAACTTGGCAATGACTAACATCAGATTCAGAATAATTAACAATTTAACATCTTTCGAGTGATATGGCTGGTTGACAGACTTACATCTAAGAGAAGCATCTAAAGTATTAACCATAAGAAAAGACTATTCAAACTCATGTGGCGTGCATGTGGCATCCATTTCTGTGATTTCATGTTACAAATGTTCACTTCAACCCACTGAATAAGTAATTGGAGCCGTTCCAACTTCTATGGTTGAACCTGAAAAACTAATTTTAGGTTGTACTTATTTTGCAGGTTTATTTCCTAGACATACCAGACGAAGTCATTGATAGCCTGGTAATCACTTGAAAAAAAGGAAGAAGTGCTTATTTTATTTTACAGGCCTAAGCTGTAACCCTTTCATGATTGCTTAGATTGAGGAGGGAATAATCTTTAACGTTGCTGGAGGGTTGATGCTTGAACATCCACTGACATGGCCATTGGTAGACACTGTGGTTAGTTCTCTCTCCCTCTCTCACTCTCTATATAGAGTCAGATAAAACTGAATGTGGGAATCACAGAATGAAAAGCAACTGTTATTCAGTACTTGTTTGGGATTATGGGTATAACGTCAGTCTCTCGTATGGACAGTAACTCCACAAAGATCTCTTCCTGGGGTAGTGGTAGTCATCCATATTTCGAGTACCTAAATGACTCGTGGTTCTGTCTTCTTCACTGTAATGTTTTTTCAGATCGGAACTGCTGATTGTGTAATGGGGCTCTCAAAAACTCTCACAGAGAAACTCATTCAGGAAGCTCTATAGAAATTCAAGATTCTTTATATCTTAGTTTGTAACTAGTCTTTTGGTTGTGTTGAGCAAATTACTACTCGTTCCAACTCAACATATTCCCTATGGCTATGGCTATATGGCTTGTCGAATGTGAAGATAGTTGTTAGAAACAGAAACTGGCGAGCCGCAACAAATACAATTGCTTCAAGTTTATGAAAGCCTTCATTTACAAGAATTAGTGAGTGCCACTGAATCTTAGCTCACTCCAACCAACAACAATTATACACAACCTGATCATATCATGAGTACATTACATTGACAAACAGGCGTGAAAGATCTCATTTTATTTTCTCCAGCCCAGACGTAACTGAATTTTCAACTACCTGTCCCAACTTTTTCAGAAAATCATAACTCGAGTAGACGCTCTTGTGGAACAATTAATTAATTATACAGATAATAATACCGTCCTCCATTGAGCTCTGGTGTAGTAATACGTAAAATTTTATGATTCGAAAAATTGAATTTAATACTCCTTATGTTTGTTTCTAACTAACAAATAGATTTCTCCGTTACTTAAAATTTACTGAATTTATTGATATCAACAGAATACCTAAATGAAAATTGATAATTACCTTTAATTGATTTATTACTAATTTATTATAAGTTAAATAATTTTTTCCTGACTAAATTAATTTTATAAAGGTGAAGATATATCTCTTCACATGCATTAACATATGAAGATGTATAAGGGTAGTTTGATTATAAAAAGATTTATTTGACCTACAATAAGTCAATCGAAAATAAACATGAATTTTCATCTAGGTTTTGTGTTAATATCACCAAATTATTGAATTTTGACTAACGAAAGTTTTTATTTATTAAATAAAAATAAATTTCATGAGTACTAAATATAATTTTTCAAACTATAGAAAGTCTACGTATAATTATACAAAATCTCGTAAAACGGTGATATAATTATCCCTTAATTATATTCAATCAAACGAGAGAGTATAGTTAAAAATATTATTAAAATCTGATGTTATTTCATAATATTTTTCATAGAAGTAAATGTCATTAGTACTATTTTAAGTTGAGATATCATTTTTTTGGGCAAATAATTTATTTAGAATGAAGTTTATTTTTTGAACTTCTTATTGTTAACTAAGATAAATAGATAAATTTGGAGCAAAGAGAACACAAAAGTTGAAAGCCCAATAACAATCGGATGCTACAGTGCTGGGCGCCCGACCCAATTGTTCCATAGTTCCATCGAAGGACGAACCTGAGTTCACTGGGGACTGGTAGAGTTTTCACCCTGAGCTAAGTCTCCTCCTCAGTACTGTAATTTCGCCAGGCTGAAGTGAATTGTTGGGTGCAAATCTTGGTAAATATACTACTACAATCTTACGCCTCTTTCAGTTCTCGGTCGATGCAAATTTGAAATTTCTCCTGTTGTGTTCTTTCTGTTCTTACTTCTTTCTGTCAATCAACTCTGGTATTATCGCCAGAACTGTGGCTGTTACATTTCTTGGTTTGGTCCAGTTGCCCTGGGTGGCGAGCTTGTTGGAAAATGACATGTGACGAAAATGTTTGACGAAATGCGTGTTTGACATGTTATGCCGATTCATTTAGAAGGAGGCGTTTGGAATTTGTGCTTAACTTTTCTTTTCTTGGTAATGATTTTTTCGTTTGTTTTTTGTTTCTTTCTTTTTGGCCTCCTAAAGGAGGCTGAGCAATGCTTGAATGTTGTGTTTCTCCTGCAGAGATGGAGGCAAGAAAAGGGAAAAAAGATTTTGATGGTTTTATTGCAAAGCATTAGTAGTTGGTTTGTGTGTTTGGCTATTGATAGTGGTCACATCTCAACCAATCACATAATCACTAAATTCTCATTTGACAGAGTTTAGAAATCTCACTTCATTCCTTTTTCAAGTCAGCTGTAATTAACTCCATACTACTCAAATTTACCTCTTCCAGTTTGCTCCTTACGGACCTTACCTGTCCGGTTGATAGCAGGTAGGCCAAAATTGAGCTAACTGTGTATGCTTCGATAGCCATGAATTTGATTCTTTTCTGTTATGTATTTATGACGTGCTTAATGGTACAAAGAGAAGTTGGCTCTTCTTTATGCAGTAGTTTTGAAGGAAATAAGATGTTGTTCTGTTTGTTATCTGTTACCTTTACCTAGTCATATCTTCCATTGTTACTAAAGGCTTCACTGAGTGTTGGCTTAGGCGCCAGGCACAGGAAGGTTGAACCCTCGTACTCCTTTGAGTTCAAGATGCAGAGTGTCATGGGGTTGCAGGCTTGCAGCCATATCTGTGTCTTGAACTTTTAAGTTAAGGATCAAGCTTTGTTCACGGCATGCCTTACTCACAGAAAAGTGTTGTGATTTTTGACTTAGTAAATGGAAAGGGAAACAAAAAAGCTTGGACTGCAGGCACCCACTACTTCCTGTAATATTGTTTTGCTGAAATTGATTAAATCTTTCGCTTATTAAGAATATGAAATTCATTATAGTTTTCAATTAAGTTATTTACTAAAATTAAACTTGAAATTTCTAGAACTTCAGAAATTGAAAGGTAGCTGAGATTGATTAGAAGTCACTCTCTCGCTCTCTATATGTTGAACTTGTCTATAGACTAAGTTAGTGTCTTAATTTTATTATTATGATTTATATGTTGAGAATTGTAATAGTATTGGTACTAGATGAGGCATCTGCTTGTCTTGTGTCCAAGTGCCAAAGGCACCTTCACGGCTTAATGTGCCTTGAGTATTTAACAACTGTTATTCGATCAGGTTGATTACCGTAGATTCGTAGATAGTTATGGTAACTGACACTACTGTTCCATGAAATTCTTGTTTCCCACCTTTTGTACCGTTCTGAGAATGTAAAATTGAGATTTTCAATCTATAGGTCTTGACACCTATTGCATGCATATTTTCAGCATCTTCCTGACTTTCTTTGTTTGTAGTATCTCTTGCGAATAAAGCAATGATTTGGTCATCAAATTCCAGATATAAGTTCTAAACAAACATCAACAAAAATCAAGAGTGACTTTAGGAAATATCTGAACTTCAGTGCTGCCTTTTATCCGTGTCAGAGATATCATTATTCTACTACTTGTTTTCCAGGTTTCACCTGACTATGAAAAATGAATGTTGGTAGTCTGTTATCTTATTTTATGCACCAGCGTATCATTAAACTGTACTTCATCCAAATGAAGTAAATCTTGTTAAGACACAGTCCTTGTGCTCTCTTACCTCCTGTTATTGCAGCAATTAAAATATCGTCTAAATGTCTTTCTGAACTTATCTTCTTTAGTACATACTGTTGACTCGGTTGTATTCCTGCCTGATTTAAGGGGATCGATATTCTTCTTATGATGGAAGCCAAATTCTTTCGCTTTCTTAAGATTGTTGGAGTTGGTTTCAAAGCTAGAGCAGAAGCTGAAGGGCGACTCCTGTACCTCAAACTTGGTTATAGCCATGAAGTTGAGCTGACTGTACCTCCAGCAGTGCGTGTGTTTTGCTTCAAAAACAATGTCGTATGCTGCACTGGAATTGACAAGGGGAGGGTGCATCAATTTGCTGCTGCTGTCCGTAGTTGTAAGCCTCCTGAAGTTTATAAAGGCAAAGGCATCATGTACATTGATGAAGTTAT
>NC_026159.1:5657559-5663161 GCF_000512975.1 Sesamum indicum | reverse complement strand
AATAGATTAAAGTAAAAGAGCAGATCTTCATTAATACAGCAGACAAATTGCCCTTAAATGTGAACATGCTTTGCCGCAGACACCCAATATTTGTGTGATTTAGCATTTGATTCCATTCTCAAGAGATTGTCCTGTGGTTTTTTGTCATATCTAATAACCCAGTCTGCATGAATTGATATATTTAGTCTGGTACCTACATCCCACAATACAAAGTGATGGAATGCAAAGGGACACATTGTAGACATCTGCCGTTGCCGCTTTCTTGTCAATTTCACTTCTCATTAGCCATTGAGAAGGTGGTCGACAGGTGAGTTTATGCGGTAACGTTGATGATGTCTCTAGTCTTTTCTTCTCACCTAGTTCTTGCTCACAGAGTACCCAGCGTATCACTCTCCTATTCTTTCTGTGTAGACTCTAGTACAAATCGGAGTAACCGAACCAAAAATGCAGCATACACCGTCCCTAGGTCAGTCCCATTACTATAGCCACTCATCTTACCTTAGGCTTGATTTTTTGGGATGAAAAATGGGTGTATAAGAAAGGTAGAAGTAAAAAGTGATGGATAAGAAATTGTTTGTTTATTTGTTAGGGAGAATAGGCGGAGAGGAAGTAAAATTGGATGTGTATTAAAGCACTCCAAAATTAAAAAAAAATAGAAGTATAAGGCAAAATGATAAAGAAAGATACGTATTTTATTTTTATTTGCTTAATTATTCATTCATATAATTATTTTCATTTCATTTTTTATTTTTCCTCTAATAACACTCGTACAAAATCTTTGAAGCAAGATAACTATATAAAAATATTCTTATTCTTGTTGGATGAATATTTTTATTAATAATTTTTAGTAACTTAAAAATTATGTTAGGTATAATATTAATTTATTTATTTTTTAATACAAAATACATAAAAATGGTTAATCAATAAAATTCTCAAATAAATGAAAGTATTTAAAATTTACATACTTTTCAATCATACCAAATAATTTAAATAAAAAGAATTAATCTTTCCACTTGCTTTTTCACTTTTCCTTTCTCCTCTGGCTCAACCAAACAAACCCTTAGTATTGCAAGAAAGTGAATCCCTACATTTGTATTAACTCCTTCCAGTAAATATATCATTGCCTTACAAATATGAATTACACATTATTATGAGAGCTAAAAAGTACTATATTAATTAATCAAATATTGTAAACAATTGATTAATTGCTTAAGACCCCCTTTCTTTTGTCGGAATTGCCAAAAAACCCATTCCAGCCAACCATGGTGGGTGCTCTAAGCTTCCAGCAATACGCAATTTCAACAAAACACAAATGGTTTATGAAAGAGTACCCTTCAAAAATCAGAAAATTTGTATTTCTACTCAATCATCAAGATCAAAAGTTTGTAATTTCCTCACCTAACTATAAATACAAAATACATTAATAAATAGGGAGAATTATATTTATACCCCTTATTTTATTGTCTTTTTACACAAGATGGGGTGTTAAAGTAATATTTATGAAGATGGATACTACGACCCTATATATTAGTTTATTATTTATACCAATTTTAATTTAAGTTTAAAATATTTTATTATTATTTTTTAATTGAATCTATATAAATTGCACCTTTTAATAATTAAAATATTAAATTATTTAATTAATATATAAATAAAATTAATTAATAGATAATTTTAAATTAAAACTTATCGCACTTTTATAAATTATTTGAAATTATTAAAATTAAAAAAATAGTTATCCTCTATTTTTATTTATAATTAAATTTTACTAAGAAATAATATATATTAATTAAATAATTTAATATTTTAATTACTAAAAGGTGCAATTTTATATTAAAATTCAATAAAAGAAAGTTAATATAATAATTTATATTTAAATTAAAAATTGGTATAAATAATAAAAAAATATATTGGATCATATAACTCATTTTCATAAATATTACTTTGACACATTTTTACCTTTTAATAATTACATAAACACCCCTAGGGGCATTTCTGTTCTTGAAAAATTATTTTAAAAGTTGACCTAGTCAATAAGGATATTTTTGAATATTAAAGACTACTAGAGATGATTTTTATAATTTTTGAAAAGGCATGAATGGTTTGTGTAAGGTGTATAAATATAATTATCTGTAATAAATATTATAATCTTAAATACACATTTATATTCATGGAGGGCAATAACTACTAATATTTTTTCTTTTTAACTATAATTGTCCTCCTCTCGTATTGAAATCAATCAACGCAGAAATATTTCGTACGAATCCACCTAAATATGTCCATTTTACTTACAATCGAATCAATTAAGCTTTTATTCACAGAATCCGCTTACACATTACTAATGTGCAATGCAACATATGGTCTCAAGTTCAAGATTTTGGGACCAAATGTTGCATTACACAAAAGTGGCGGCTATAGATACTGCTGAGTGAGTGAACTGTATCTGTGTGCGGAGGCATAGTGAGAAATCCCATAGATTTCAATCACGGAAATGGGTTTTGTTGCTATTATGTGGAATCTGTCTGAATATTATAATCATCAATATTGTGTGTCTCTATTCCAACACTTTCTCTCAATTCGCATATTTGCTGACTATTCCGTGATTAGTGGGGAAAAAAGTAAAAGACAATTTCATTAGCGCTTTAGCTGTTCGAACTTTTGCCGAGCTGAGAGGGAGAGATGACTCTGGGTCTGATCAACGCCAACCCTGTGGTCCACGCTAAGAAGGAAAGGGTCGCCCGCAACGACGATTCCCACGCCGAAGACGCCGTCGATCCCCTCGAAATTTATGATATCCTTTTTCTCCTTTGAATTTTACCTAGTTGAAGCTTTCAATTAGCTCTGTTTGGGTTTTCTTGAAATGGGTCGGGTCGAATTTGTGATCTTTGACTGTTAATGGGTACATTATGTGAGGGATATAAGAGATCCGGAGCACCCGTATTCTCTGGAGCAGCTGAGCGTCCTCTCTGAGGAGTCTATTACTGTTGATGAGAAGCTTGGCCGTATTCTGTGAGTTTTTTTGCCTCATTTTGTTCTTGCTGATGGTTACTATCTATTTCAATTCTTTGATAATTATAGCCGATGGTTGCTTCTTGATTGTTTTTCGCTGAGTGGTTTGTGCTTGATGTACACTTTTTTGCTTCATCAATTATGATTTGGGCTGTATAATTAGGCGGGACTGAGAATTTTTAGTGGATTTGGGCGTACAGATTTGCTGTGTAATTAATTTCTAATGATTTGTAGGATAACATTTACCCCGACTATCCAGCATTGCAGCATGGCAACAGTGATTGGTTTGTGCTTAAGAGAGAAACTGAAGGATTGTTTTCCTCCACATTTCAAGGTTAGTTTTTGTAGATGTGAGCAGATGGGGTTTTATTTTATTGATCGTCATAGTTCCTTGAGAATTTGTGATCTAGTTGATGAAGTGCATTTATTTACCTTGTTCATCACTATTGTTCTATTTATTTTTACGTCTGTCCAACTTTATTACAGTCTTTCTGTGGAGTCTTTGCAATGGAAAACTGATGTCTAATAAGAGGTATGGACTTAATTGGCGTCAGCGACTGAAGTTCGTTTAGACAAATTTTGTTTATCCCTGGATGGAGCCTACAGTTTGCCAAGAAGGTCCTTTGTAAATTGTCTATTCCTGATTGTTAGATCTCAGATATGGAAAGCGATGGTATCATGAATCAAGGACAAAAAGCTCTCAGTCATACTTGCTTGCTGTAGTTTAGTTTCATTCTCTTCCTCAGTTGTCTATTAATTAAAGAACGTAAGATATAAGTGTTGTGCTGTTTGTACCTCTTCCAACCTCATTGTAGACAGAACTGTCCAGGTGTTGGCAAAGTTTGAGAAGGCCTTGTTGGTTTTATGTGGCGATGTGATTTTTCTTTTTATTTGGTGTTGTTGGTTTAATGAATATGAACTTCTATGTGGTTGTAACTGTATCTATGTTAAGCTTATTGGTTAACGAATGTGATTTTACAGGTCGACATTAAAGTGGCTCCTGGATCGCATGCAAACGAGGAATCAGGTGAACAAGTCCTCAAAAATTATTCTATCCATTTATTACTGTTGCTTATCCTGTTCTCTTCCATAGAACAGCATATTAGCATCTGCAAACAGCTCAAAAGAATGCAATTAAATAACAAAAAACCTGCTCATACAGAAAGTTCGAGAACGGCGTTGGCTTATCTAGTTAGAATGTTTGGTAATTGACTTTGTGTATATCTTGAGGATAATACCCTACTTAATACATTTGAAGCGGGACGTGCATGTCCACAAATATATAAAAAGATGTCTCTCTTGTTTTATACATTTGCATGTCTCTATGAGTGTAGAAACACATAAAATGTGTTCTGAAGCTAGCTTGCTCCCTCAGGGATCATCACCTTTCTCAACTTAAAAATGATCGATTTTCTTTTGGCCCAGGATTGTGTGGAAAGTCGGTTGGATATTATGTATATATGCAGTCATTCAGGGTTATGAGTCGGGGCATGGACACCCACTTTAATGCATCCATGACATGCTTGGTTTCACAATCAAATTCTAAGCTATATGCAACCAAACTTTTTACGAGAGCGAAAAGTAGAGGGTGCCCACAAGATTGCCTTATTTAGACCTGATTAGCCTGTTGAATAAGTTGTTATTGCTTCTGCTTAGTTGACTGTTATTCAGCCGTAGACTTGATTCAGCTTTATACAATGCTCCAGTCTTATTCAGAACATGTCTTCTTTCTATCTCCTGCAGTTAATAAGCAGTTAAATGATAAAGAAAGAGTGGCTGCAGCATTGGAGAATCCCAACCTCCGCCAACTAGTAGACGAGTGCCTTTATTCCAGCGAACTTTGAGTAGCTTCCATGTTTCACCCTGCCCAATAAATTTGTACAGTCGCCTTTTTGTTCTTATCCGTGCGAGTAGACTTAGTTCTAACTTCTACTTGTATGTATGTGTATTTTACATGTTGAGAAATTATTCGGGTTTTGTCGCTAATCCTAATTGATAATGATATAAGAATCTCCAGAGATGGACATCTTACCTGCAGTGAAGTCATAATCGATTCTACCAGAAGATCTCTTCTACTCCAATCACAAACTTAAGTACTTCTCAACGAAGTTATGAAGGCTGACATTTTCTTAAAATATCAACTAGTGTGGATTATTTTATAGGACAAAATGCATAAAACCCCCATGTGTTTTAAAAAGTCTGCAAAAACAACCCTCTTGTTATGAGAATAGGCTAAAAGCCCACCTGTATTTTGTAAAATTCAGCTCAATCACCCCCTTTCCGTTAAATCCAACTAACGGCGTTAATTTTTTAGAAAATGACCATTATACCCTTACTTAATATATATTATTTCTTATTTTAATGACCGTTGGATCTTCTTTGATCAAATACTGATCGTTAGATCTAATCAATTAATCTCAACCGTTAGATTTTAAAAAAATAATTTAAAATTAAAAAAAATATATTATCATTATTATTATTATTATTATTATAAACTAACAACCCCACCCCCACCCATTCGCCGCTGCCACCGGCCGGCCGAACGCCGGCGCGGCTGCCGTCACGACTACCCCCGTTCGGCTCGCCGTCGTAC
>NC_026159.1:5646324-5657428 GCF_000512975.1 Sesamum indicum | reverse complement strand
GGCGAGTCACCGGGCGCCACACATATCATTCGAATCCTCTTGATGAGGCGAACATTTTCCCTCAAACAATTTGGGATTTCATCAATCATAGACGATGGGCTACCACCACGACCACCGAAGCTTTTCGCCGTCGATTCACCGTCACCGGAGCGACCCACGGTCGTGGACCACCACCAATCGCTTCGTCTCCTTCTTGCGAATCGAATGAGCCCCCTCCCACTGATTTTCGTCAACTCTATACATGCATTTCAGTTTTCCGATCGCTGAGCACCGCGAATGCTTCGCCGTCTGACTTCTTCTTCTTCTTTTTTTTTTTTTAAATTTTTTTAATTAATTTTAATTATATTAATTAAAATATATTTTAATTAATTAAGAATATTTAAATAATTACAATAATTAATTATTTTAACTAATTAAGAATACATTACAATGATAATTACTGTAATTAAATATATATTTTAATTAATTAAAATAATTTTGGATTTAACAAATAACAAATATAAAATTCTTTGAATTTAAACTTAAATTTAATATGGCAAAATTTAACACTTATTTTTTTTTAGGGTGAGAAATGGCAAAAGAAGACACAAAACAAGCAAAAAATCCCTTTGCATATTATGTAGACCCATAAAAGGGTATTTTGGTCCAAAAAGTCATTAAATATCAACTTAAATCGCAGAAAAACACTACCAAACGCAACAGACGCGCGTCTTCTTCACCTCCCGTTAGTTTCTAACAGAATGAGGGTTTTTTGCTGACTAAAACAAAACAGGAGGGGGTTTTTAGTCTATTCTCATAACAAGAGAGTTGTTTTTGCAGACTTTTTAAAACACAGGGGGGTTTTATGCATTTTGTCCTTATTTTATATCAGAATAGTCCAGATTTCATTGTTGATGCAGCCAAATTATTGTTATACCGGGTTTCTACCTTTGATGATGCAAAAGAAAATCAAGTAGACAGCATGCATAGGCCAAAAGATTCGCAAGTTTCAGTAATTATCTTATCATTTATCAATAGCGTTCCAACAAGAACTGGAACAACCATTCCTAGTACACCTCAGTGAAACAAATTACTGCTTTTTTGGGTAAAATAATGAATATGGATGACTTAACATTCATATCAGTCAGTAGAGTGGGGAAATATTATAATACATCTATTAAACCTTTCAAACTGCAGGTGGTGCAAGGTTCAATGGCTCTCTCTTCACCTCTGAGTTTGAGTACCCATTACTCTCGTAGCTACCATTTTTATCTAATCCCCAATACTTTGCAGTCTTGACATCGTCCTCAGCCATCAATCTTGAAAACTCCTCGTGGTCGTATTTCAGTGTAGCCTTCCCACCAAACTCACTCGGAAGGTTCTCAGTGTCGAAGAAGGATTTCATTATCTCCAAGCTGTCTTTGTTGTTTGGGTACACAAACTTTATCTTCTGAAATGTTTTCTGGTCCACAAAGTACTTTACAACCTGCAGAATTTCATTCCAGAGATGGTTTTTAGAGATGCTGCAATGCAGATGTTTAGTTGTTTTAACTGAAAAATTCATGCATGCTACAAACACAAGGTTCATTGTTTTGCTTTGAAGATAATTTTCTTCAAGATAAAGCACGAACATTTTGTGAGGTCATTTATGAAACGAAAGCAAACAAAATTTTTATTTCAGTGAAAACTGCATATAGAGGATAAAATCAAGAGAATCTAAGGAGAAATGATGAATGATGTTGGTGTTACTCGTAGATGAAATGGGCAGCGGGCAGAGGTTGTTGTACCTTCCAAAATGCCTCGAAAATTCTTGGCGGGCTGTAGAGAACGACGATTGCAAGTCTCTCTGGATAGTGATTCTGTAGAATGTAGATGATATCTCGTGCTGTTTTGATGGGAACGTTAGTGTTGAGTGACCATCCGTTGAAGTCTATGAGCCACGACATTTGCTCTTGCCCTTCAGGCAGGTTCAGAATGGCATTCTCCATTAGATAGACAAGGTGACGGATGTTACCCTCAGGCGATGAGGTATTCTGTATGAGAGGTTGTATGGATTATAAGATGTAATATAAAGAGAGATGAAAGAACAAATCCCATTATTGAGAAACATAACAAGGAGAAAAATCAAAGATGAACCTGCTTTCCAGGCCTCATTATAAGGACGGTTCTTCCCTCCCGGTCGTGAAAATTAGCCTTGGAAACTTTGCCAGTCTCACCTTCATGTGCTACTTCATGCTGATACATGAGAATTCAAGTCACGATCGTCTTACAGGGAGAAATATGGCAGATAATGTGCAGACAATGCAGATGTTACAGGAAAGAAAACTGAGAAGGGAAACAGTTTTAGCTTCTCCCTCCCTCTCTTGCTCTCTTGATACGATTGAACTTAAATGCATTCTCATCATAATTCCTTTTGATGTCAATACGGGTTCCACTCTCACCACCTTATCCAGAAAATTAGGAAAGAACTCTCCAAGAGACAATATAACAATCACATAAACTACTAACAGCTATGCACACATATATCAACATGAAAATTTTATTAGTTTTCCACATCGTAGAAACTCACCCAACGTATTTCTTCTGGCTTGTATTCTGACCTCCACTTAATACTCTCCTCCAACATTTTCTGGGCTTTACCAAGATTCCAGTTTCGAGCTTCTAAATACCTCCTTAGGCATGCATCAGTGCAGAACTTTAAGCTTCGACCAGATAGTGGTCCAAGAGCATCTCTCAGCTGTTGAACCTGTGAGTAGATATATCAGATTCTTTTCTACAATACATAATGTTTTACATTTCTCAAATTGCCAAAATCAATTTTCTTCTCTCAAAAAAGCAGAGAGAGAGTAAGAATACGCCAGTCTGGTTTATGATCATTTCTGGTATTTTCACTTTAATAGGAACTACACCAGGTTTAGCATCTGAACACCAGATGGAGAGAATCATATTATAGTATAAAGCAGACATATATAACCTACTCACGTCAACAATTAGAACAGTAAACCAGAAAAAAATTTAATAACTTAGTAGTAGGCAAAAATCCATGCATGCAGGCTTCACAAGAAATGTTTCTTTGCAACTTTTTACAGGATTATCCCTCTGGTTATTACCTTTGCATCCCGCTCTGCAGTATCGATCTCCTGATTTTGAGGCTTTCTCCTGAACATGGTAACTGCCAAATCGACAAGACAACTATTAACATCAGCCAAAAGGAGGAAATAAAGGCAGTACTTGTTTCATTTGCTAAAGCTGATCTTGAAAGTAAAACAGCGCAGCAAACCATAGAATTACACAAGACAAGGCAACACCAAATACAAAACTCGGCTCACTACTTCACTGAAAGATTGGAAAACACAAATGCTACAAACATTTAGGATATGTAAATGAGTTATGTCAGGGATCAAGTTTATCTGCAGGGCTGAATGTTGTTGGGCCATGCTAACCCCTTCAAAAAGAAATTATTAGCAAGATCAGTCAATACCACTATATAGACATTCTACGCTAGGTTGTAGAATTCTTTATGGTTCAGTCATCTATCATGTTCATTAAGCACTAGTAAGGGTAATCTTTCAACAAGCCATTGTCAATGAAATACACCATCTGGTGCTCTATGATTCTTCAAAATCCACAGATCAGGAAAGTCAGCTACTGACAAAATGTTCTTTAGACTCCTTGTGTTGTGTACGTATCTCATGTCTGTTAGATGACTAAAGCTCGATCAAAATGAAGAAGCAGAGGAAATTCATTTAAACATCATTCGGAACGTTCGAATAAATCAGCATAAATAACATGTACAAGAACTCGCACTATCCCAGATATCTACAAATTTGAGGTCCAAAAACCTTCCAAGGTTAACAATTTAGAAAGACTAGAAAAATTCATAATCAAAGACAGAAACTTCATATTACTCTATAAAGTTTCAATTCTACTCTTTCTTCTACTTCAGTCCAGGAGAGGGAAAGTTCAAACTATGTGTGCATTCTCAAGAAAACAAAAATGGCAGTTGAACATAGACTTATGGGCCAATTTCCAACTATTCATTGCAATGGTCTTTAATAGACCAAGTCAAGAACTTGACTTCACTCTCCATAGAAGTTCAATGGGGAACCGTAAACACATTTATTGACATTGGCCCATTATGATATAATGTTAGGAAAGTTCTTTACCCAAAGGTCCCAAACAAAGTTAAGCCGCAGTGCAAGTATGATACACTGCATGTGATTGGTCACTCTCCCGGAACTATACAACAACAACCACGCATTTACCATATAATTGATTCACGTCTAGCCAAACTCAATCTGAATTAGAATTTCCACATAATCTTTACACTAAAACAAGCATAACGAATAAAAATCATCAATTTTTTCAGTCACAGAAACTGAATCACATGGGAAAATGCTAAAGCTTTCAACTTGATTCTTGACCATCATAAACAGTGAATTCTTGGGCACAGAAATGCGCATAGCATCTCTGAATCCAAATTCCAGCATATCGAACTAAGATAAACAATGGATCAGAAAAACCGAGAAAACCCAGTAAATCAAATCAAGATCGCGCTATTTCCTGTTGCCATCCAGTAATAAAGAATCTACAACTCATGCATCAAGAATCAAAGAAAGAAACGCCAGATCTTTACAGCGACAACAGTAATGCGGGGTGGATATATATTTTCAAACCTGAGTGAGAGACACGAAAGGAAAACAAACGGGCAGGTGCAGATGGAAAGCTATAAGCCAAGACTCCGTCCTTTTGTAGAGAGGATGAAAATGTACAGTGGGATTGAGAATTGACGCTTCAGGTGTCCTAATTTGTCTAAGTCTGAAACGAAGCAAGCAGTTGCTCCAAAATAAATGCCCGGGCACACCACCCTGACGTCTAACTACCCCGTTTGTTTCTACATGTGTTTCTTTTAATTTCATTTTTTTAGTATTATAAATTCATATTGTATTTTTTATTATATAAATAAATAAATATATTTTTCACATATACAACATATGGTATTTGTAACAAGATATTTTTGAATTGGTTATTATTATCATTTATGAATAATGAAAACTAATTATTTCAAGATCTGATTGCTTGTCATTTTTTTTTCTTAATTAAACCATCTGAGAATGATGGGAGCTTTTCGGTGTCCCCGATCCGTGATTGCTTGTCGTTTCATATCATTTCAACGAAAAAATGAAACGAAATATGTCTAGTTGAGATGGAATTTCATTTTTTTCTTTTAATATGTGATTGATATGGGATAAAAATATAATGATGATGGTTTGATTCAGTATCTAAAAATTATTAGGTAAGAAACAAAATGTAATGATTACTTGTTTGATAAAAAAATTTAAAATTAAATATTTTCTCATAATCAAGCAAGACCCTGATCGTTTTTTCTTAACTAGCATAGAATTACTGTACTTGAGAGGAGGTTAGATCTATTCGTAGAGAACAGATTGCTCATGTTACAAATTATATCAAAAGGAGAAAATATATTCATAATTCAAATCATACAAAATCCGTAAAGTACTCAATCTACTATCCGCATCAATCTATTTTGATATGTACATTTTTGTCATAATTCACCTTTAAAATGCTATGAGTAAGAACTTATTGAAAATGTAAAACTTGTTATTTTATGCCATAGGTGTATTGTTTTTTTTTAATAATCTATTTATAATATTTGATAGATAGAGCATTTGGTTAAGTTTCTTTAAAATCTCTTATAATTTCATAAAACATTAGTAATAATATTTTTGTCATTAATATGATTACAATTAAAAAAAATTAACGTTTGAAAAATAAGTTAAGAGATTTACCTTTTGGTTTAATGAGCTTATTGATTATTTTTGGATTTTACAAGCTTGTTATCTAAAACTTTTATCAAATATTTTTCAACATATTATAAGAAGTTTTAATTTCTAACACATCAGCAAGCATGCAAGCGATCAAGTTAGACAATATCTCGACGACTTTGAATAAAAAGTGATACTTTGTGTGGTTTTTTTCACGATGGTTAGTTTTCTTTTATTTTTTTTTCTATTAGGACAGTAACGATATATTTAATTAAATAAAATATTGACACCATTTTCATGGGAAAAGATGGGGAGGAAAAGAAAATAGCATGTCAGAACAATTCAATAATCTAAATGAAATTCAATATGTTCAATAATTTAAATAAAACTTCAATAATAAAATTTAAGATAAATATATAAATATATTGATTAATTTTTTAGAACAATAAAAAGCATCCCTTGATGCCGTGGGGACGCTTTTGGTCGTAGATGAAGCGCGTTTCTCGTTGAGATTCGCATTTGGCTCCTCCTGTTCAAAGTCCTCAAAGTTGACCGTTTTTTCAGTACTAATCGTGCTATTATATTTTAATAATAGTTATATATAATATAATACTCCGTAACCATAGCCTACGCCATCTGTTTGGGCATTTGTCACATGGGTTGGAACCTGCCACGCAAGATTAGGGGCGGGGCCCCGGCTAACCCGATCCCATTACCATGCTTACCTGAATCAATAAAGAAATGCGTCTAGCATTTGAAATACGTTTTTTCTTTTTTATGTGAATCAAAAACAACATAAGAAATGCTAGAAATTACCGTAAAATAACATATTCAAACACATTATCATTGAAAATTAATCAATAATGTTCACATCACTGATTGTCAAGATATTAATAAACGATTCTTCTCTCCAAAAATTTAAATTTTTAGATAAAAATGACCATTTATTTGGTATTAGAGTCACGCTAAACAGGAGGTTTTGACTTCAAATTTCATTGACACCTATTTATAAAAATATGAATAATAAAGAAGGTTTCACATCCATGATTTGCAAGTGAAGAAGTTAAAAAATTAAATGATTATTTTCTCTAATAATTTAAATTTTTAAATAATATAGTAGTTTAATAAAAACTTATCAGATAAACCAATTTACGTGGCTTGCGGAAAGGCCATCACTTTATTATTGACTACTTGCAACTAACTAAAAAAATAAAATATGTTCATATGATTCACAAGCCTCTATAAAAAAAATAAATATAAAATGGGGAGTCAACAGTTTTAATTTACTATTTTATATCATTTTAAAATAATCCCAAAATTTAAAAAATTTAACACATTTAGTCCACGTCTAAGTTTTCGTTCAAAATATAGAACGCATGAGCAATGTGTGTGTACATCAGTTGTATGAGTAGTCAAAATAACGAATAACCAAGCTAATAAGCACACGTATTGCACATGTTCTTATTATCTATTTTTTTTGATAAAAACTTAAATATAAAACTAAATGCGTTATTTTTTAATTTAAAAATTGTTTTAAAATTTTATAAAATAGAGGATTAAAAATTTCGACCTACCTATTAAATGGGGCTAAAAATACGGTCTTGTCGATACTTTATATTATTGGGACAACCCTACGAATCAATCAGCCATTAATTTGTTGCAGACAAAGTTGACAAATGATGGCAGACATATTAGACGTGTCGGCACATCAAAAGTTTAGCAAAAAATTGACCTTAGGTGGTTTTATTGTTTAGGGGCATTAATTAAGAGGTGATGAAGCATGTGGACTTTTTTATATGTTAGGCCATGTGCAGTCAAATAGCACCCACATCCGCACCCTTAAACCTCTACCTACTAAACTTGTTTTGGCACCTGCACCTGCACCTGCATTTTCCTTAACATCTGACCATATTATATTTGATTTCATTTGATTTTGTTTCAATACCTAAATAAGATGTCTATTGATTTTTCAATCAGTTAGTTAATTACATGATAATTGACTATACCATTCATCCAAGTCCCAATTTACGAAGTTTCCTAACTCTCATCTAATGGTTTCGATTCCCTTAAAAGTACAACACTTGTCATTACAAGTTCAAAAAGGAAAAAAAAAAATGATCATGGAAATTATGTTTGTTGCTAGGTTCGGATTTGTTCATATTTGGATCAGTATGATCCAAACGTATGATATATAAAAACGAAACGATTTATACTGTATGGAAGATTTTCATGTCGTTTTCAAGAGTTTAGCGTGGTCTCTACATTAAATATTAATTTCTTGTTGTTTATACCAGTCAACTTTTATTTTTAAGGGGTAATAAAAAATATGAAAAATACATTAAAATGGATTTCATGCTTTATTAATAGTATAATATGGCCTTGTTTATTTTGTATTATTAGATAATTAGGTGATAGAATAAATCAAAATTAAATTTATAATTAGAATAAAGTCAGAATTAACTATAGTCATTTAATTAGGTTGATTGTTGTGGTTGGACTGACAAATAACTCATCCCACCTAAACTAAACTGGTGGTATGAGTTAATTGAGTGGATCAGTGATTAAACTCAAAGTGTACTGTTTAACCCTGAATATCTATCTAAATGAGTAGACGATCATTTCTTTTTAATTAGGCTGATTATCCAATCCAATTCAAAGAAATAAACAGGAGCTATATGTATAATCTAAATGTGATTATAAATGAATCTAATCGGGAAAAAAATATTATGAGAAATTGTTAAAATATTTAAGTAATTGAAAAACGAATATGAAAATATAGCAGGCGGCAACATAAATTTGTCCGCTGTATCATCGCCCAATATAGAAAACCCGATTTATTCCACAATTATATAAAGCTCGAAAGCGTTTTCGATTGTCATATTTACGTTTTGCCGCAACCATTTTCAACATTCTCTCTCGCTCCCGCTCTTACTTTCACTTCACAGTTCACTCCACCCTCTCTCTCTCTCTCTCTCTCTCTCTCTCTCTATATATATATATATATATATCGGAAATTGATTGGAATCTTCAGCTATATGTGGAGATTAACGCGGGAACTCTCTGCCTTCTCTCCAAATGGAAGTGAACTCTGTGGAAAAGATTTGTAAATTCGTGAGTTATAAACTCTCGATTCTCGTCCTATGAAGTTTTCGGGAAGCTCCAATGCCTGCTATCGTCTTTCTCTTTGGTCGTAGTTTAAATTTATGTGACTTCACAATTTCACGCTTTATTGATTTGGTTACTGTTTCCTTTGCTTGCAGTTAATTTCTTGTGCTTTCCAGAGATGCCGCATGTTAGACGACTTCTGCAGGTTATCGGTTTATCTCAAACCTGAGCCTCCACTAGTTCGAATCTCAGGCATGCACCGAACATCTGTTTTAGCTTGGATGAAAGTGATATGAGCTGCATGAATCGCAATATAACAGTGATAATCATGTCCATGGATACGGGATGTATGTGGTATTATTAAAACATCACCGCAGAAGTGTTTACATATTTGTATGTGGTTGAGCAATATATGATTCCATGCCTCTGTAGATCAGTTGGATAGATATATTTATATAAGAGACGGGAAATGTCTCAATGTTTTTTGGATACTTTTTATGATGAATTTTCGATTATGATATGCTGAAAAGCGGCTATTATTCAATAATGTATGGAAATCTAATTTTGGACCATCCTGTATATGGCTAAACTATGTTGTTTCTAGTGCTTGTATAGATGGAAATAGATAACTTTACATGACTTTCTATATGATGTTAGTTTGGACTAGAAAAAGTATGACAAGAGTTGGAACAAGTACAAACTGTCAGAATTGCAAGAATTATAGAAGTGTGAATGACTGAAAGGTCATTAAACTTTGACTGCTAAGATGTTTTATGAAATTGTCATTTGTTCTTCCTCAACAGTTTCAGACACAGGCATTGGAAGCACTCTGGAGGAATTTCACGAATTGAAATACCAAAATGATCCTTGTTTGGCCAGTAAATGGGGTGAGCACCATTAGTACATTACAAGTTCATAATACTCAGTGATGTTTATTTCAATACTTTGTCCTTTGTATTAGACAGGATTTGAGCATCTGTGAATAACTATATTTCTTTTGTTTTTTTTTTTTTTTGAAAAGGTGTATAACTACATTTCTCAGCTGCCATTTGCTACCGGTATCTGCAAAATATCATATTAGAACGGTCTTGATATGTTCCAATGTCATCGTTACTTTCTCAACTGATAGAGAATTCTTTTCTATCCTGCGTTAGTGTCCTGTAGTATCTTGAGATTATGTTCCAATGATGGTCTGAAAAGTTGTTTCACTGATTACTTGCAGATGGAGTTCTGTGCATTGCCACCACAAGTAAGTTCTTAGTCAGAATACTTATTCCATAAGCCTACATTTGCATGGCATGCAGAAAAGACAGATACTTGGTGGGGTGTTTAGGATATACTTGCTTCTTACCATTAACAGTTACGGATGCAGTATAAAGTTAAGTTTTCACAAAACAAAAATTGAACCATATAAAAGTTTCCATGGTGGAATGTTTAGTTTATACTTGTTTTACATCATTAACAGTTATAGACTTAGTATAAAAGTTGTCAAGTTTTATTCAAAAAGACAAAATTTAGCCTTGTTGCTGTTCTTCCCTTTAGTTCCATCCTGAACCAAATCAATCCATGATTCTCATTGAAGGAATCTCTGATAAAGAAATACATCACCTAAAAATTGACTTGAAAGAAGTTTTTTCATCACGACGACTGGTGAGACTACCATCAAGAACAAAAAATGGAGCAAAATTCAGGCAATTTATTCCTTCCTTGTTAATGTCAATAATTTAGAAATTGCTAAGCAACCACCATTCTGATAATATGAATTTCTTTTGTATTCTTTTTCAGTGGAACCGAAGTATCTGTGTCAATGTATGAAGAAATTGATGGTCTACTAACAATGCTATCCGTCTTTGTCCAAAAGGTTGGATTCTTCATCTATTTGGTTCTAGTGACTGAATTCATTATAATTTTCCATATTCACGGAGTTGGGTGGTTGACTAAATTATTTTATTGCTGATAGTCAATCCATTTTCCTTGTTCTTCTCTGCAGATGCTTCTCCTGAAACCTCCAGTGAGTTCTGACAGCTCTTAACATCTCTATGTTTTAGTGATCCTCTTCCTGAACAAATTAATTTTTACTTGTACATTTAACATTTCCTCATGTCGTATTGCTATTGCATTAGTGGCTGTGATCTTCAACTTAGCCATGGAATCTGTACCCAAACTACAAGCATGCACACGTTGACCAATAAATGCATGATTGAAGTAATCATGTATTGTTCAAAAATAACAAA